>NC_056733.1:1523827510-1524050010 GCF_019279795.1 Protopterus annectens
GGGATATTATTTTAGCTGGTGATTTTAATTGTATACTACATGAAAGTGATACTACCACTATAAAGAAAAGAAGAATTACATCTAATGCAAAACATTTAAATGATTTTGCTAATTCTTATCATTTGAATGATATTAATAATCAGATAGAGTCAAAATCATTACCATACACCTTTTTCTAACAGATACAAAACTTATTCAAAAATAGATAGGGTCTTTATTTCTAACCAGATGGTAACAGATTTAATTAATTCCAAAATCATTTCATGTCCTATATCTGATCATAACTCAATTGTTTTTGAATTCATGATAAAAATACTCATAATGTTCAGATCAAAAGGATACCAGCATACTTAACTCAGCTAAAAGACTATAAAGAATATATACTTTCAGAAGTACAACATTTTCTAGACATAAATAATACTGCTGAAGTCTCCATTGTCTATGTTTGGGATGCCTTAAAATCATATCTATATGGACAAAGTATCAGATGGTATAATAATAAAAGGAAATCTTGGGATAAGGAATTGTTAGATATTCAAAGTAAACTAGACTCTTATAAACATAATAATAAAGAAAATATTATGGACAAGAAAGTTATTGAAGAAATAAACAAACTAAATGAGAAATACAAAGAAATTTTAACTCATAAAGTTAAAATAACTTTAGAGAAATACAAGTTTTTGTCTTATTCAATAAGCCCCAAATACTTACATAGACTTAAAAATAAAACAAAAGATTGAATAAACAAAACCATATCAAAGAAATCTTTTCTCTAAGGAAAAAGAAGAATGTTTCTAGTATAGCAGAAATACTGGATGAATTTAGAAATCACTTTCACAAGATTAACCATAACAACATTAACATGGAACCTAAAGATAAAATAAAGGAGTTTATAACCACAAACATGAATAAAAAGCTTAATAAACAACAGATTAAACTATTGGACAAGAGTATTTCATATACAGAAGTTATTACACAAATAAATAAGCTTAAATCAAACAAAGCACCGGGTAATGATGGTATTATACCAGAGATATATAAAATCCTTTCTAAAACTACATATTCATTAATACATAAGGTTTTTATTCTGGCCCAAACTGAGTTAATAACCCCCATCTTGGCAATATACATTTATTTCACCAATTTTAAAACCTAATAAAGATCCAACTAGATGTTCTTCATATCGACCCATCTCATTACTTAATGTTGATTATAAAATGTTTATGAGTATTTTTGCTGATAGATTGAAGACAATTATCCCGGCATTATAGACATAGATCAGACGGGCTTCATTGTAAATAGAAATACTTTTGATAATATAAGAAGAACTTTAACATTAATTGATTTTGCAAATAGGAAAAGAAAGATTTAACACTTATTAGTCTTGATATAGGTTCAGCATTTGATTCAGTAAGTTGGGACTATCTGTTTACCTTACTGAAATGCACAAATTTCTCTGATGCATTTGTAAATTTAATTGAGCATTTATACAAAGGAACGCTGGCTTATATTAAGGTAGGAACACATGTTTCACAAAAATACCCATTCTTAAAGGTACAAAGCAAGGATGTCCACTTTCTCCACTATTATTCACTTTAGTAATGGAGCCTTGGGCTAATTTGATTAGAAACAGTACTGACATAGAGGGTTTTGAAATAGAAGAAAATACAACATCAAAAATTCAACTTGTTGCAGATGATGTTCTAATTACATCAGCAGGATCTAATTCTTCTATGCAGTCTTTATTTGATAAAATGATGAATTTTAAAAGTATTTCTGGTTTAATATTCAATGAAGAAAAAACTAAAATACGACCTATATATACACGAAAAAATACTCTCATTAGTGATTTTACTAAATATGTACCCAACTCAGGTCAGATAACTTATTTAGGTATAATACTATCTAAAGATATTAAATCTATTATATATAATAACTATAATACCTGTTTTCTTAATATACAAAATCTTTTTAATACCTGGAATAATATGTTTTCTACTATGGAGGAGAGACTTACAATTATTAAAATGATAATATTTCCCAAGATTTTATACTTAATACAATCAATAATACTTTCACCTACAAAAATAACTATCAAGAAACTGAATACACTAATGTTAAATTTCTTATGGGCACCTAATAGACCTAGGATTGCATTAAAGAAACATACTAATAGCTGGTTTCAAGGGGGTATTTCTTTTCCAGACTTTAATTTATATATTATCTCTTCTATTATAAAAGTTATTACTTTATTAATAGATCGGTCATATGTCAAAATGGAAAGATTATTGGGAGCTAATTAGTATGCACTTCATGAAAATCTCCTTAACACATAAAAATATGATTATAAATAACTCCATGTTGTGGTTGCTAAAGGAATTTTGTACTTCACCTATTACACCTAAACATATGGTCTGTTACCCATTAAATATTATTATTAGTTATCGTAACTTTATATTCATGCACCCTAAGTATAGGGAATGGAATTTTATTGTATTCTATAATCTATACTCAGGGTATGCTTATGTCATCTACTTCTGAAGGAGCTCATTTAGCTATAGATAATAATCTAAAGTACTGGTATCAGCTGATATCTGATAATAAAGTTAAAAATCTAGATTTCTTAAAACAAGAATTTGATCTAAGAGAAACTTGCTGGTTAGAGGTTCAGATCTTTAGACAACATCTCATTGATAGAATAGATCTAATGTCTATAACAGTTAAAGAATCTATTCCAAAACTGATTGATTACTTGATAATAAATTTACAGCATAAAGTTTCTGATAAAGGTAAACTTTCATATATACATAAAATTATCAGACAAGAAACTTTTTACAATGTAGATTCATACTGGAATTATTTCACCTCTATTAATGGGGACCCACCAACTCAACAAGATAAACAATATATATTGGAATCTGCTTATAGAACTACATCTTCCATTGTCTGGAGACTTTATACATGGAAATTTTTACATAGATCTTTTTATACACCTTTGATGATGAATAAAATTAATAATAAAGATAATCTATGTAAGAGATGTAATGTAGAAATTAATGCTGACTGGGCTCATATGTTTTATGACTGTATGAAGTTGAAAGAATACTGGAAGTCAATTAATTAATTTTTGCAGGCTCTTTTTACAGATAATTTCATTATTTCTAAGTCTCTTATATTATTCAACACACATGTACCTCAATGTGTTAAAAAGATTAAGCTTCCCTTGTTATGGTCTATCCTAGCAGTGGCTAGGAAAATAATAACTAGAAATTGGATTTCAGATACACCTCCTTCGTTCACTGAATTTAAAAATGTTATGAATATAATGTGCCATATGGAAATAAGCACAATTAGAATGAGAACAACTAGAAAAACATCACATTTTATTGTATGGGATAATTTACAAAATTTGTTAAAAAATTCTAATTTCAATAGCACAGTATTTTAGTTTAATTAATTGATCTGATTGTAGTGGATGTCTTTGTAAATACTTTAGTTGTTTTGTTGAATATTATAATAATACCTATTTTTAATTATTTGTATAAAATTGTTATGATATTTCTCTTATATGTTAAAACAATAAACTTGTTTTGAAAAAAAAAAAGAATTGAGCTGGAGTTTCTATTAATGCAGGTGGGAATAGAAATAAGTTGACTGAAACCAAAATGGTTTATACCAAGGCTAGGGGAGTTGGAGGATAGTTTACTGCAATCAGTATTGACATCCCCTAGCAAGATTGCCTCATAAGATATCCAGGATAGAATATATTCAAGAAATGGAATATTGTTACCATGAAGTATGTAGATAGATGCTATTGCAAATGTATTGTGTGGGTTAAGGTGGCAGTTGAAAAATATGAGTTCAGCAGGTGAAAATTCAGGGAGGGGTATGGAGAAGGGGGAGAGGTTAGCTGATTTGAGTATATGATAGCAACATCTCCCCCTTTTTTTAAAAAAAAGTCTGTCTTGCTGGAATATGTTATAGCCAGGGGGTAGAATTTCAGCATTTGTGATATGTGGTTTGAGCCAGGTTTCGGAGAGATTTAAGATGTGGGGAGAGTGGTCTGCTATCCAACTGTGTAAGTCAGAGATTTTGTTAGTGGGGCTTTGTAGGTTTATAGACTAAATAGACAGGTGTTTAGTTGGACAGGTGGGGAGTTGATGCCCCTTAGTTGAGGTGGAGGAGGTAGAGTTGGAGTAAAAGGATGGACCAGGATTGGGGTGGATGTCCCCATCTGGTAGAATAGTAATAGGAATTAAATTTGGTTTAGAGGAGTAGAAGTAGAAAGTAGTGGGTTTTAACTTGTGTTTAGGGGAAGTGAGAGCAAGATTGAAATGTGTTAATTTGTGATAATGGATATAGGAGGTATTGTCGAGAGAGGATGAAATACAGAAGTTTAAATTTTTATTGAAGGAGGCTGTAACTTGGAGAAGAGTGGGTGACAGAGGAGGGTATAGTAGGTTGGAGTGATAAGATGTTAACCTGGAGAGAAGTAACAGTATAGCAGGTATGAGGAAATACAGAAAGATGCTGTTATATTATGTGGGTGTATTATTAATATGAGGAGAGTGATGTTATTGACCGAGTGGGGATAATGTAAAAAATTAAGGAGATGTATGGAGAAGTAGATAGAGTAGCTCTTGGCTAAAGATTCATTTGTACGATTATTTAGATCTTTTTGCTTCTGAAAATTTGAGGTTAGGTGAAATGTATTCATTGTGTGAAAGCACAGAGTGCAAATGCACACAATTGCAAAGCTATCTGAAATTATGTACACAGCTATAGCAAATGTTTCTTGCATGACAATGCTGATTTACTTACAGGTTTGGGTAGCCTGATAGGAGAGTGTCATATTCAGATAAATCTATATTTTCCAGTAACACATACTGTAGATGAAATATTAGAAATCCAAGGAATTTAAATGAGTAGTAATAATAATAATAATAATAATAATAATAATAATAATAATAATATCAGAAACCCAAGAAACTGAAATGAGCAATAATTAAAGTGAATGAAAAGCGTGTGTGGCATTAAAAAACAGAAACAGCCAACAGAATGGGTGAATACTATGGACAGTTTTGTGAATCATGACAGTATTTTTATTTGCTTGATCCAGAAAATCTGAATTAAGTGATTAAAGGAGAGTATAATCAATTACATATGGTCTCAATTATGCCAAATATTGTTATTTTCTATATTAGATACAAGCATGGATTCAGGCAGCTGCGGTGGTGCAGTGGTTAGCATTGCCACTCTTAATTCAAATGGCAGTTACACGAGTAGCTGAAGAAAGAAAATGTGAATTTAATTGTTGATCTGTTAAGGATGGTTAAGGCATAAAATAGAATAATAACAGATGTGCACAGCTACTGAACAAATGGGATACATAATTTTAAACTGATTAAGACAGATACAAAATATGAGAAACAAGTCTAAAGTATACTGGTTGCAATCTAATTTCAGAATAACATATTAGAGTCAAAGAAAGTCAGAGTAATAGTACAAATGTCAAAACCAGAAGACAAAATAGTCTTCAATTAGACTTTTATGAATAATACAATAATTTTTAAAGCCAATACCTAATATGTCTGAGATAATAGATTGTAGAAAGCTCTTGGTGCAATACATTAACTTGGAATGGTGTCATGAAAAAGAAGAGAGTTTTGAAATGCTTATGAGGCAATTAACATAAACATCCATATTGAAATAATGTGATGTAAATAAACAGCACAGTAGCAATGTACTTAGGAAAATACTTGTTGCTCATGGATAGAGAGAATTTATAGATGCACAAAGATATAGTCTCAGAAAGTGAAAGAATTGTTACCAATACTGAGACATTATCAGAAAGAGAAAGAGTTGTTACTAGTGCTGTATGGATGTGAGGAATCTTATACCTGTGAGAGTGCAGATAATGTTTAATTTGTAGAAATATGATCTGGTGAAAAGAAGATGTGGCGAACTGCTATATAAAGTGGATACATTGAACAGATCATATTTATCTGATCAGGATAAAAATTTTCTACAGAAAGAATCAGAGCTCCTTTGGGTGATATAATTGTTGCACTACAGACAAAAAATAAGAATATACAAGAGATGCACTGACAATGCAATGATTAAGAAATGCAGATATTAACAAAAGTGACAATAAGAGAGTGGCATGAACAAAGATCTGCAGTCAGAAAAGAATTGTCTTATTTTTGCAATAAGTAATGCTCAATAATTAATATTCAAAGTCAGCAAGGTTATTTTATCCCCACAAAGTCAGACTCTGGCAGTAAATACAGAGGAATAAGGTTAGGAACTGTTAGTAAGCTGCTTTTCCTTCCTTGCACTACCTTTCAATTACTTTGCTTGAGTCCCACAACCTCCATCCATCTGTCATGCAATTCTTAGCAAGTCCCTTAACCAGACATTTGTGGGGCAGGGGCAGTTGTGTCCTGTGGGATGACTTGATCGACAAATAAATAAAATGAGAAAATGTTTCAGAGAGTACATGAATCATATTTAAGTGCACTAAAATGCAAAGAAAGAATAATAGACATTATCTAGTTCCCAAAAATGTCAGAGTCAGAACAGATAGAAAAAGTACACAAACCTGTGATGTGTGTAATATGTGCCATCATAAAAATCCATGAGAAGAGATGTTGCCTTGCATAGTACTGGAAATTGGCAATAGCACGGACTCAGATTTATTTCAACTCAAAGAAGTATTGTGTCTAATACTTGTGGATTATTCTTTTATTTAGCAGATTCTACAAGTAGCAGAGTGAGAAATGCATTGAACTTTACCTTCTAAAAAAAGACAAGGCATATTTGATGTTGCTATATCAGACAGACAGCCAACAATTCAGAAATATGGCATTTAAACAAGCTAAACACGAATGAGAATTAAACCTATAGCTACAAATCCAGCATGATTGTAATCAGATTTATGGACAACAAAATCTACCCAAGTATGAAACACTGGTAAAAAAGATCACTATAAGTGGCAATGTTAACTCTGCAGTACTTGGATACAGGAAGACTCCACTGAAGGCCCTCATCTCTCACCATCTCTCTTACTGTGGAAAGGAGGTTAAAGGGTAAATTGCCAGTGTTTCTAGCTTTACAAATACTGGTAAATTAATCCAATATAAAAAGATGTGAGAAAGAAATTAACAAAGACAGAAATACTAGTATGATATGCATGCCAGAAGATTTTCAGAACTACAGAGAGGATACAAATTGCAAATCCAACAGCTATGGTAGGATCGACAGCCTGAAGTTGCTCAAGAAGGCTAACTGAGCTTTTATATATTTTAATAACTTTTAATAGGGTAAGTGAATTGGACATCACAGACCCTTTTTATTCACAAGTTAGGCAGGCCACAAGGCTAAGAGCACATTGTGACACCTGTGCACTGGCCCACTAATCAAGGAGCCTCAATCCTTACCACTAATATCAGTAAGGGACATCCACATTGGGAGGATAACAAGTACACATGCAGTAAAATACAATTTCCCTTAAGAGCACACAGAGATCACAGTCGGTCTGGGGATGGTTTCTCCCTTTCCCTTCAGATCCCCAATAAGACTCCCCACTGGTACAGATATAGGGTTCAGATCTCAGCCAAGTGGTCAAGCCAACACCTCCAGCACCCTCTCTGTACAACCAGTGCTTCATGTTCCTGCCCAAGTAGCTGACACACACACACTTTGAGATTTGAGTTATATACAAACCCGACACTCCTGGCCTGGGGAAAACTGGTACAAGTTCACTAGCTACGCCCCCTTCTGCCCAGACTATAAGGTAGAAATCACTGCCACCAACCACTACATATCAGCTACTAATAAGGCCCTTACCAAAGGGTGACCAATTCTATTGTGTAATGTTACTGTTATCCAAACAATAAGTGTGACCCAGGGCTAAGGCTATTGGAATGGCTTGTACAGTATCACCAAATACATGCAAGTACTTTAAAAGCTTAAATATCTCTACACAAAACAGACAAAGTTAAAAGGTTTAAAAATATTTAATAATAAATAATAAAAACAAAATGCAATACTCATTAATTCAACACAGTGACACTAGAGAATTCAGAAATCACTGGGAATACTTTAAAACAACAGTGTAAGACAGTCTGACATAAATATAGAAAACATCTAAACTAATCTTACTGTATTTCTATCTGTTTCTAAGAGAAATCACTGTACCTAAATAGCTTACTTACAGAGCAAGGCAAGTGCTGGTGACCAGGAATATTAATAGAAATTATATGTTTGTGACAATGGATGTCACTTCACTGTTCACAGTGATACCGAATAAATGGGGTATTGAGAGAATACGTGATATTCTGACCTTGAAACAAGTTTTTCAAAGCACTAAGATTAATTTGATATGTGAGTTGCTTGATATTGTCCTAGAAAATAATGTCTTTATATTCATTGACAAGTTTTATCTACAGAAAGTTGGTGTAGCAATGAGCACGGTTTGTGCTAACAGCTACGACAACTTAACATTGGCTGCATGGGAAAAAGGTCATGTATTAAGTGCTAGCAATAAATATGCTGGCAAAATTGTATGGTATATACGTTTTGTAGATGACGTCTTCCTGTTATGGGATGGTACTAGTGAAGAGTTGCAAGAGATGGTGGAGTACTTACATAGCACCACTGAATTTTTAAGATTCACTAGTCAACATTCCAGGGACTCTATTGAGTTCCTAGATGTTTTGGTTAAGAAGACAGCGTTAGACGAACTTACAACAGGGATGTATAGAAAATCTACATGGAGAAATAGTATCTTACATAAGACTAGTATGCATCCAACATTTGTACACAAAAATGTAGTGAAAGGACAATATATGAGAATAAGCCACTTACATAATACAGATGAAGGTTTTGTGAAGAAAATGACTATATTAGAGAAAGACTTCCTAAACAGGGGTTATAGTAAGAAAGACATAAATGAAAGCTCTAAATATACCATTGAAAATAGGGATGGGAGATGTAAACCGCTCTTCTCAAATACTATAGAAGATGTTAAAAGCAAGGAAGGTCATGATTTTAAAGTTAGATTCCCTATAACTTATTCAAGTGACATCAGAAGGTTCTGTAATATTTTTGAGAAGAATTGGAATGTTTTATTGTCGGATCCTGACTTGAGAGAATTGTTAGAAGATAGACCCAGCTTTTCTTTTAGAAATAAGAGGTCCTTAAAAAGGCAACTCTGTTATAAATCCAGAAACAATGAAAGAATGATCCTATCTGATAGGCAGGGGACTTTTCCTTGTAGAAATTGTACAGCATGTGACTATTTATATAATAAATCTACATATAAACATCCTACACTAGGATTTATAATTGATATAGATTTTTATGCTGACTGCAAAACACAAAATTTGGTTCATTTTAGCATCTGCACTGTCTGTCATGCCTTTTATATAGGCAAAACCAATAGGTGTCTAAAGGAACGTATCCTTGAACACCTTAGAGATATAAGAAATAAAAAAGACACAAGTGCTCTAGCAAAACATGTGGAAGAAGAAGATAGGAAACATATTTTTAATTTCATGGTTTTAGAAATAATAAATAAAAGTAAGAGGGGAGGTGATATAAGGAATAAGGTAGAGGAAGCCGAACAAAGATGGATTTTACTACTTCATGCAGATAGGTCTCCTGGATTGAACAATGCTGTTTCCTTGAAACCTTTTTTAAAATCCAGACCACTAAAACATTAAGTAATATGGATTATTACATAAAATGTGTCTGTTATATGTATATTTTATTTCATCTTATGCAGAATATAAGGCATATTAATGTACTGATGTATGCAATTTTAATTAATCTATGTCATAGTTCTATATGTGTTTTCATTGGTTGAACCATATTTTAAATTCCAATGTTTGAACTGTTTTTATGAGTCTGAAGAAGCAATCAGCTGACTTAGATCACGAAAGCACTTACTCTTGTTTAATAAAGTGGTGTGAAACTGCAAGTGAACCGTTTCCTACCTTGACTACTACATCTCAGTTACAACTTTTGGTTTTAAAAGGGCACTACTGTGAAGCTGTAAGTGATTTATTTCCTGACGTGGATTATTCCATTTTTATCTTCAGCTGTGGTCTAACCATTGGTCTTTCCATTTTTTTTTTAATACTAGTATGATATGCATGCCAGAAGACTTTCAGAACTACAGAGAGGATACAAAGTGCAAATCCAACAGCTATGGTAGGATCGACAGCCTGAAGCTGCTCAAGAAGGCTAACTGAGATTTTATATATTTTAATAACTTTTAATAGGGTAAGTGAATTGGACATCACAGACCCTTTTTATTCACAAGTTAGGCAGGCCACAAGGCTAAGAGCACATTGTGACACCTGTGCACTGGCCCACTAATCAAGGAGCCTCAATCCTTACCACTAACATCAGTAAGAGGCGTCCACATTGGGAGGATAACAAGTACACATGCAGTAAAGTACAATTTCCCTTAAGAGCACACAGAGATCACAGTCAGTCTGGGGATGGTTTCTCCCTTTCCCTTCATATCCCCAATAAGACTCCCCACTGGTACAGCTATAGGGTTCAGATCTCAGCCAAGTGGTCAAGCCAACACCTCCAGCACCCTCTCTGTACAACCAGTGCTTCATGTTCCTGCCCAGGTAGCTGACACACACACACTTTGAGATTTGAGTTATATACAAACCCAACACTCCTGGCCTGGGAAAGCTGGTACAAGTTCACTAGCTACGCCCCCTTCTGCCCAGACTATAAGGTAGAAATCACTGCCACCAACCACTACATATCAGCTACTAATAAGGCCCTTACCAAAGGGTGACCAATTCTATTGTGTAATGTTACTGTTATCCAAACAATAAGTGTGACCCAGGGCTAAGGCTATTGGAATGGCTTGTACAGTACCACCAAATACATGCAAGTACTTTAAAAGCTTAAATATCTCTACACAAAACAGACAAAGTTAAAAGGTTTAAAAATATTTAATAATAAATAATAAAAACAAAATGCAATACTCATTAATTCAACACAGTGACACTAGAGAATTCAGAAATCACTGGGAATACTTTAAAACAACAGTGTAAGACAGTCTGACATAAATATAGAAAACATCTAAACTAATCTTACTGTATTTCTATCTGTTTCTAAGAGAAATCACTGTACCTAAATAGCTTACTTACAGAGCAAGGCAAGTGCTGGTGAGCTGTTTTCAGCTTCAGAACAAAATACAAAATGCACTTCTTTCTTTCTGAGATAGTCTTTCATAGGTTCATAGGTTCATATGTTCATACTAGGCTATCTGCCCTAGGGCATTTATAAGCCTAGCCAGAATGTGTTTGGCTTTCACCACCCATTTTAAATTTATTTTGCTATGCCCTTTTTCGAGGTTAGTATACTGTGCCTCTGTCTAACAGTGACACAGAAGTGATACCCGGGGTAAACCTATGATCTCCCATCCACTCATCAAGATTCCTCTTGAAGAGAGTCAGTGAGGGACTCTGCCTAACCTGGACTGGGATTTTATTCCAGAGTGAAGGGAGCCTCTGGGTTATGAATCTGTCCCTCCAGCATGTCCTATTTATTTCAGTGCTGAGGTTCAAGTCTCTCGAAGCGTAGCTCGATGGGATTTGGATTTTCTGAGGTGCAGCATGTCCATTAATTCCGGGTTGGACATGGCTTTATACGTCACGCACAGATCGCCTCTGAACAGGTGGTATGCCACTGAGTAGAGCTGGAGTTTCTTTAACCGGGCAGCATATGGCATCTGTTTGAGCCCTTTCATCCTCTTGGTGAGGTACTTTTGGGGACTTTCCAGTTGCTGCAGGTGTCTGGTAAGGTACATCCCAAAAGGGGCATTGTACTCAATTATGGGCCTGATGAGGGATGAGTAAAGAGGCACGATGACCTCCCCTGATCTAGATGTGAATCCCTTCATGATTAGGTGGGCTATATAAAATGTTTTTCTAACCACTTTGGCCACGTGGTTGTCAAATGAGAGATTGCTATCAACTTGGGTCCCCAGGTCCCTAATTACTTCTTCTGTACTTAATGGATTACCACCTATGTGGTAATTTGTGGGCACTTTGTTTTTGCCAAAGGGGATGACTATGCACTTTTTGGCGTTTAGCTTGAGGCAATGGCTCTGGCACCAGCTGTCTGTTTCTATGAGGCCCTTTTGGAGGATGCTTGTGTCGGCTGGAGAGTCGATTATGGCGCCCAGTTTGCAGTCATCTGCGAACTTGGTCAGCCACAGTCCTTTTGTGTTGGCCTGTACCTCCGAGAAATATATACCGAACAAGAGAGGTCCCAGGACTGAGCCTTGTGGGACACCACTTGTAACTGGTTTGGAGTCTGACATGGCTCCAGCAATTCTAACCATGTGGGTTCTGTCCTTGAGCCAGTTAGCAATCCATCTAGTGACATTGGGGTTTATATTTAAGCTGGTGAGCTTATCTATAATGCCCGAGTGGGGTATTGTATCGAAGGCTTTTGCGAGGTCCAGGTAGGCTGTGTGGACCACCTTACCCTTGTCAATGGCCTTGGTGACTGTTTCAAAGAAATCAACCAGGTTTAAAAGGCAGGATCTGCCCTTAACAAAGCTGAACTGGGTAGGATCCAGTGTCTGTAGGTCCCCAATATCTTTATTTATGAGGTCCATGATGATCCTTTCCATAGCTTTGCAGACCAAGCTAGTCAGGCTTATGGGGCGATAGTTTCCAGGATCCGTTGAGGCACCACCTTTATGGAGAGGGACCACTGTTGCTGTACGCCACTCTTTGGGCACATATCCTGTAGTAAGGCTGAGACTGAACAGTAGTTTTATGTTTGGGTTTAGCTCTTCTTGGAGTTCATGTAGGACGCAGCCCGGGACACCGTCTGGTCCCATTGATGCTGTGTTTTTTGCTTTGGAGAGGGCAGCACTTACCTGAACATCTGAGATGTCAGGGGGGTAGCACTCTGCTGGGATAGATATTTGCCCTTTTGTTGGGGAGGGGGGGAGTTTGCACTGAACCTGTCAGCTAGGATGTTGGCAATGTCTGTGGGTTCAGTGTATTTTTTGTCATTTTGGACTAATTCTGAGCATATCTGGGAATTACCACCCAGGTTCCTAACATAACTAAAGAAAGCCTTGTGATTATCCTTAGTGCCCTGTGCAATTTTTCTCTCAAAGCTGGCCTTAGACAATTTTATGAGTGCTCGTAGTTTTTTGCTAATACTGATCAGTGATGCCTTCCCTTTTTGGGATTTTGCTCTATCATTTAGTAGCTTCCTCCTTCTATTGTATAGTTTGTTTATGGCTGGGGTCCATCAGACAGGACGTCTGCCTTTGGAGGATTGGGTCTTGGTTTTATTTGGGATCGCATGATCCATGCATTCCTGAAGGTGTTCATAGAATGCATTTATAAAGGATTCTGTGGTCTGGGCTGTATTTTCCACAGGCCCTGGGGCTTTGAAGGATTCCACCTCGGTTTTGAGGAGTGTAAAATTTGCTTTAGAGAAGTTTTTCACTGTGGTTTTCTGGGCAGGGGGTGGGGTCGGGATGTGAATATCCAGTGAGATTAGTTTATGGTCTGATCTTACCAGTGAGGGATACACTTTTGGTCTGGAGCATAGAGGCCCATGTTGGTCATGATCAGGTCCAGTATGTTTTCCCCTCTTGTGGGAGTGGTAACAAGTTGTTCCATAGCATTTGAGTTTATAAATTCTAGGAACCTTTGGGCTAGGGTGTTGGAGCTAGAGTAATGCTCCCAGTCTATGTTTGGGTAGTTGAAGTCGCCCAATATAATGGTGTTTGGAGAGACCTTCATATTTTCCAGTGTTCTCAGAAAGGCCGAGTGGGGTTTCTGGGTTTGGAAGGGTGGTCTGTAGCAGGCTATAAACTGGAAGGTAGTTTTACCCACTGTTAGTTGCACATGGATAGTCTCTGATACTTCTTGCTTTGCCACCAACCTGGAGGTGTGGGTATCTTTGATGAATATCGATACTCCCCCTCCTTTTGTGGTTCGGTCCAAGTTTTGGGGCCGAAAAGCATGGTATGAGGTATAACCTGGTAGTGCTGGGGTGCTCTCGGGAGTCCTGAACCAGGTTTCTGTTACTGTTCAGATATCGATGTTCTCCATGCTAAGGAGAGTTTCAAGTGCATCTTGAGGTTTAGACTTCTGGTGTTGAGTAGCATTACTCTTAGTTTCTTATCCCTTGTGATACCTATGGAGGTGGGTTTGCCTTTTGAGCCTTGCCTAAAAAAGGCACTATGGGGGTAGCAAGAGCCTTTGCCAATATCCGAAAGCCCAGGGGTGACAGGTGCAAGCCGTCCCTAGTGAAGCATTGTGGCTTGTCGAGCATATCATCCCAAGCTGATAGGCATTGGATCCACTTTGAATGACACCAGTACTTAAGCCAATTGTTGAAATTGATCATCTTGTCTTCATATCGTGGCATCATTCTTGGTGAGGGTAAGATGCTACTCAAGGTCAGGGTCATACCGGCCTGGGCTACATGCTCAGAGAGCTCCTTTATGTCTCTTTTCATGTAGTCCAGGGAGGTACGTCTCAGGTCATTCACACCAGCATGGACAATGACTGAGTCATATTTGTACTTGCCTTAGAGTGACCTGAGTGCTTGTGTTATGTGGCGGATCCTAGCGCCCGACAGGCTGCTCACCGTGACCCTCTCCTTGTTCAGCCTGGTGAGCGGGATGTCAGTGTGCCTGATGATAGAGTCACCTATTACAAGTGTATCAGGTGTGTTGTTTAGTCTTAAGGGCTATGACTGTTCGGCACACTGGCTTTGTGAGATATGTGTTGCACGTGTTTTGTTTTGGGATAGCGGTTGCTTGGGTGTCTGCTTTGGAGGTCTCTGCTGCTTAGGCAGATCTTTATTTAGAGCCTCCGAATATGTTTTTGTGTGATTATGTGTTTGGTTTGCTGTCGTGGTAGGTCTATGTGAGACTGGAATTGTAGTGAGTGTGGTTTCCTTCTCCTTCTGACTGGTTATGCCAGTACTGAGTTGAGGGAGCTTAGCCTCCAGTTTGGCTATATGGTTGCATCTCTCACATGTGTTGGAATTTGTTGGATGGAGGAGAGGGTTGTCTGTGTACATGAGGCAGTTGTAACATTGCCTCAAGATTCCCAGATTCACCAGCTGAACCAGAGAGGAGATTGACAACTAACCTTTGGACATGCTAGAATAATATTGGGAATTCCTTAATAATTGAAAACAAGGGCCAGTGGGGAGTGAGGGTGTAGTGCTTTTAATTTTTAGTGCTGACTTATATAACTGCTTTAGCGCACAAGTGCCAGGTAACTTAAGTGCAATGTGTTACAGGTAACTTAAATGCAAAAATGACAAACAGTAACTTTCTTTCAAGTGAAACAAGGAAATAAGTACAGTAAGCAATGCAGATATCACTAGTGATCCACAGAAGCTGAGAAACGTATTAGGTGGAATTAGCATTCCAGGGAAATAACAAGCAAACAAACAACAAGCATATAAACAAAGCTAGATTCAGCAGGCCTGGATCTAGTCTATGCTACAGCAAACAAGGCGTACCAATTTCAGTAAGATACAGTTCAGATATTCAGGCACTATAAACATTTAACCAGAAATTCCCAGCTCAGAAGGGCAGAGTCCAGCCTCTTCTCCCACAAGAGTGCAGACCACGAACTTTCTTAATGTAAAATAACTGGCCTGAAGCCCAAGTGCCTAAACCAGAACTAATACACTTTAAGAATAACAGACACTGGGCTCTCAATCAGCAGTTCCCAACTTAGAAGGATGAAAGCTACCTGTCCTGCCACCACAGTGCATGCCACAAACCTTCCTAATGTAAAACAACTGGTCTGAAGCCCAAGTGCTTAATCCAAAAGACTTAGAATGATAGCTACACTTTAATCAAGTTACTACCAAGCAGTAATAAATACAATTGAGTACTTTAGAGAATGCCTGGATTAGTGCTCAAGTTACACAAACAAAGTTAGATCCAGCAGGCCCGAATCCAGTCTATGCCACAGTAAACAAGGCGCACCAACTTCAGTAAGAAGCAGTTCAGATATGCATGCACTATAAGCCTTTAACCAGAAATTCCCAGCTCAGAAGGGCAGAGTCCAGCCTCTCCTCTCACAAGAGTGCAGTCCACGAACCCTCTTAATGTAAAATAACTGGCCTGAAAGCCCAAGTGCTTAAACCAGAATTAATACACTTTTAGAATAACAGACACTGAGCCCTCAATCAGCAGTTCCCAACCTAGAAGGATGTAAGCTACCTGTTCTGCCACTACAGTGCAGACCACAAACCCTCTCAGTGCAAAACAACTGGTCCGAAGCCCAAGTGTTTAAACCAAAAGGCTTAGAATGAGTTACACCAAGCAGTAATAAATACAATTGAGTACTTTTAAGATGATGCAATAAAGTAGGTAGAAACACAAGTACAGTAAAAGCAGATACATTTTTTTTCTGAGATCAAAGAAATTGATAATACACATTACTGCTGAGTCATTTCAGATTACATCATCCTTGTCCCTTTTGAGTGAGTTCCCAGGCTAACAGAACTCAAAATGTAACATTTCTTTGTGATCTGCACCTGCCAGGAAGCCACAGCAATAAAAAAAAACACTTTACATGTGAAACCTAGTAATTATCTTTGTCTTAGAACAATAGAAAGAATTTCCAGCTGCAGACATCCTGTCTACACAGTCATAAAATTCTTTACTTTTCAGCTTTTTTTCCAGCAGGGTGCATGTGGTTACATTTTTGAAGCTCAGCATATAACACAGTTTTCTTACATTTGTGAAACCAGACTCTGAATCATATTAATAATTAAAGGACATAAAATTATTTACAAAATGTTATCTAGCTGGGCACAGGGTGTGGGTAAGAAACCATTCCCCAGTCTTCTCTAATAGGTTTGAAGAGCTGGACCTTGCGAGCTGGAAAATCACATGCTCTGCTCTGATGAGCAAGACATTTCAAAGACCACTCACATTACATGTAAGTATACCTACACACTGCAAAAGGGAAATATATAAAATATTTATTTACCTTTTTTACATGATGGATAATGAAATATTCCATTGTTACAACGTACTCTCATAGATGTGCCTTGGGCTGCTGTGAACCCACGTTTGCACTTGAACTCTAAAAATTCATCATGTTCCACATATATCTTTCCTGTGTTGTCCCATTTCAGCTTAATGTTGTTTTTTTCCATTATTTCAACTGTTATAATACATGGTTCTGTAATGTGAAACACATTTTCAGACAGGTTATGGCACATATTTTATAAGTGAACATCATCATTGTTTATATGAGCATTTGCTTTGTGGTTAAGCTTCCTTCCAATTAGATTTACATATTGGGATAAAAAGCAGTAATATTCCACAGGTAAGAATGTCAGCCTGCTGTAAATATTATTATACTGCATGTTTATACGACTAAAGACATCTGTATAAAAATAAACAAACAGACCATCGCATTAACTTAACAAAGTATGCCTCTGCAAATTAGAAAAATGTGGCAGTTTTGCAAAATGGAAAAAAAAAGCATATATACCTAAATAATAAAAAATGAAACACAGCTTTGTTTGGTCCAGAGGTGCTTTGTATTATATTTAATATGTAAATATAATTTTATATTTATATAGGTAGTAACTTCAGATATGTGATATTTTCAATATGCCTTCCATGTGGAAAACAAATTTAAATATATCCTATAGAAGCAAGATATGCAAGGTTCATTTTTGGGCAATGAATAGATCCAACCAAATTCTCCAAACTAATGTTAAATAAGTCATATAGACATGGAGCATGTTATTTAGAGTGATTTCAAAAGATGTGTGTGTGTGTGTGTGTGTGTGTGTGTGTGTGTGTGTGTGTGTGTGTGTGTGTGTGTGTGTGTGTGTGTGTCTGTGTGAGGCCAGTTGGCACAATGATTAAAGTCTTTTCCTTCAATACACATGGTACGGTCCTGATCTCTGACTAGCGCCTGTATGGAGTTTGCATGTTTTCCCTGTTGCTCTGTGGGGTTCCTCCCACCTCCCAAAAAACATGCGGAGTGCTTCCATTTTAAACTCCGCTATGAATGGAGTTTTGGGCAGCAGCACAGATTTTAGATGGTGATCTACAGAAGAAAGAGTAGCTCAGACTGACCACTTTATCCATCTACTATGGTGTGCAGTATCCTCAAGGTAAGATATCATACACCACAGACTGTGTGCTGTGGCAGGCTAACCACTTGATGGTGTAAGATATGGCTCTAGGTGATTCAGTCATGTTAATTTATGTCACCAATGAGAATGTACATATGCCAGTGATAAGTGGGTTGAGGACCTGGACTACTCTGACGTATGCTAGTGACCCATGCTAAATGGTGGGAGGGGTGTATGTGCCCCTGCTGGCCAATGTGTGCCGCCAGAAAGAACATTAGTCCTGCATCAATAAGCTATTGGCTGGCCAGTGTCCTTTTGCCCAGCTTGGGTTACCCGGCATAGCTCTGTTGAGTGAAAGCTAGATATAAAACCAACCAACCTGCCAAACATGAACTAAGAATTATTACATTCATTGTAGGTTCACTGACAGGACTTAGTTTGGAAGTGGATGACATGATGATAAGAAGAATTCTGGACATCCTATGTATCCAGTAGACAAGATGGAAGGACAGTACAACAAAGAAACTTGGCTTGGAATACAGAGTCTATAACTCAGGAAGAGGACAGGCTAGATATGGTGCGGATATTGTGGCAACGAAAGAGGGATGCCATCAGAATTAGTGAAAGACTCATGGCAATCAGACTCAAGTGTAATGACAGGGCAGTATCTATGCCCCCACAACAGAGTTGTGATAGTGAGGAAAAGAGTGCATTCAGACAGCAGCTTCAGGATCTACTAGATAAAGCAGGACAACATGAAATAGTGTTGATAATGGATGACGTGACTGCACATATTGGGACAGATAGAACAGGATATGAGGACTCCCCTAGGTTGACATGGCTCTAAAGTGAACAGGGACCAGACTGAAGACCTGAAAACTGACTGGAGATAAAGCACAACAGTTCAGTGAGTTACTCAGCACTCTAGCACCTCAAGAGGCAAATACACAACTCAGGGTTCTAGCACCTCAAGAAGAAGAGGAAATAGATAGAGATGAAGATGAATGGCAGCTCTTCAAAGCAGTATGTGTGAGGACTACAGAACAGATAAGTGGCCAAGCTGAGTGTGAAATAAAGGTATGTAAGAAATGATGGTGATGAAATGCAGACGTCCCAGAAGTCATAAAGGAAAGGAGTGGAAGAAAAAGTGGGAGAGGGAAAAGATGGACTACATTAGGAAGGAATACTGGTTGGCTAACAAAGAGGCTGAAAGTGGAGTTGCAATTGCAAATAAAAAGACACGGGATGCACTCTATCAGCTTGTGGAAAGTGACTCAGTAGATTGCACAAGGAAACCATCTCAGGTTGCAAGGCAAAGACAGAAAAATAAAGGAGATAGTCATACACTCTTTATAAGGGATGCCAGCAACAACCCACTCATCAGACCACAGGATATCAAAGGCAGATAGAAGGAGGACTTCTAGCAGCTTCTGAATGAAGAAAACCCTACAGAAGTCATACTGCCCCAGACACAGCTTATGATGCAAGAAGAGGTGGAGCTTGCCATAGAAAAGCACTAAGGAAAATTAAGTCAGGGAAAGCAACAGACTCAGATGAGGTCACAGCAGATATAATAAAGATGCTGAGTGAGTAAAGGGAGAAATGGCTACTGAGGGTACTCACTGCAATATGGAGAGAAAGGTGTATTGCAGATGACTGGAGAATAAACATACTGGTGCCAATGTACAAGAACAAAAGGGACATTTGCAATTGTGGGCAGTAAAAAGGCATCAAACTCCTATCACACTGCATGAAAGTTCTGGAGAGAGTGATTGATAAATGAATATGCAGAGTAGTAGAGAGTAAGATGGAAGATGAGCAGTTCAGATTCAGGTCAGGATGCAGCACAACTGACCTGATGTTTGCAGCAAGATGGATGCTTTTTCTTGAAAGAAGGAAAGAATTCAACTGAACATTCCTAGACTTGGAGAAAGCATATGACAAGGTCCCAAGAAAGCTGATTTGGGCAGTCCTGCAGTAGCCGCAAGTCCCAGAAACATTGTTAGAATTAGTATAGGCTATGTGCAGGGACCTAATGACTGAAGTGCGAACAGTGTCCAGACTCAAAGAGGGGTTCCCAGTGGGAGTGGGAGTACATCAGGGTTCTTCAGTGAGCCCACTGTTGTTCTTACTGGTGAAGTACTGCATTAACAAACAAGTCAGAGATTGATGTATGCAGAAAATATGGCATTGCAGGCTAATTGAATGCAAACCTGAAGGGGCATGGGATGAAACTGAGTACAGAAAAGACAGTTGTAATGGCAGCAAATGGTGAAATCAGAAGAAGTTGAGAATTGAGATAGACGGGAAATACTGGAACAGATTTACAGCTTCAATAATCTGGGAGGGGTGGTTCAGGAGAAAGGAAGTCTGAATGAGGAGGTCAAAGCTACAATAAGTGGGGCTGCAGGCAAATAGCAAAGAGTTCTGGGGTACTGTATGACAGAAGAATGCCAAAGAAGCTGAAAAGTAAGGTGTACAAAACAATGGTGAGACCAATATTACTGAATGCACAAAAACCTGGGAAATAAAGGCAGAGCAGTTGCGGAAGCTAGAGATGATGGAGCTGAAGTGCCTGTGATGGGTAGTAAGATGCACACTGTGGGACAGATGAAGAAATGAGGACGTAAGAGGAGAAATCAAAGTAGATCTAATTGCAGAAGAGGTCAACAAGAACAGATTATGGTGGTTCAGGCACATGTGCAGAAAAGCAGAAGACAATCTGATGAAGAATGGGACAGACAGGAAGAATGCAAGAGGAAACAAGTGTGTCCTACAAAGAGGTGGATGGATTGCATGAGAGAAGACCTGCGACAGTCAGGTATGAGTGTTGAAAAAGGTAGGAGAGTGGCATTGAATAAACAGAAGTGGTGACAATTAACGACATCCCAACCTCATGTAGAAAATGGGAAAAATTTTTAATAATGGAGATTCGTGTGTGTGTGTGTGTGTGTGTGTGTGTGTGTGTGTGTGTGTGTGTGTGTGTGTGTGTGTGTGTGTGTTAGGAAGGTTATAAACATCAAAAAGCAAAGGCAACAATGTAAAAGTATCCAAAGACACCAACAGGTCTGGAAGATGATAGCTCCACACAAATACTGCACGGCTCGAACAGTTTACAAAATATTTATTGTCAACAGCAAAAACAGGAAACTACCGGTTAAGCGCTTTCATCTGATAAAACAGACTTCATCAGAACAATGTAATCATAGTACTCAGTCGTTTAAATGCACTTTTAGGCGCAAAAATTTTTTTAAAAAGTTTAAAAAGACAGTACTGATATTGAATCATCACTGACAACTAACCAACTTAATCTTGCTATCAAAAACATACCCAATTAGCACTTGTGTGGTCAGAATAAAAACTCTTAAAATAAAAAGTATATGCACAAAATATCAAGAAATGTACGAAATATCTGAAAATGTTGACCTAGTGATGATATAAACTTGTCCAAAAATCAATGTATATGTAAAACAAAAGGTGTAAGTAAAACATATAATGAAAACAAAAATAAAAAAATCACATAAACATAAAAAAGATGACTTGTACACATCTCGATCTATGCATAACAATATGTGCAATAATAAAGATAAAACCTTATGCCATAACCAAAAAAGGTTTAATACTGATGTGATCATTGATGCCCGGTGGTCTCGTGGCATCAGTTAAAATCTGCCATTTGCTCTCTTTCATACCTAGGAGAGCTTTCCAATTGCCACCACAAGATAATATGTCAACATAATCAATAACGGCAAATTTAAAATAGTGTGTGTCCCCACTTTTGAGTAAATGTCGATATAAAGCATTGTTTTTATCTTTAACCCTAATACTATACAAATGGTCATATATACGTCGCTTAAACTGTCTCTCTGTTTTTCCTATATAAAATGCAGAGCATAACATACATGTTGCTAAATAAACAACAAATTTGGTGTTACAATTTCCCACCCTGCATTTTATATAAGTCCTATTAAAGTCATCTAATTTGCATCCATCAACTTCGTTAACTGCATGGCATTGCTTACATGATCCACATTTTTTAGTGCCTAATATTTTCCTTTTCTTATCAGATTTGTTTGTCATAGTTTCCAATAATCTCTTAATATTAAATCCGGTTTTATAAACAAAGCAAGGATGTGTACCTACTATCGTAGCTGTATCCTCATCCGCAGTAATCAAATTCCATTGCCCCTTGATGATATTTTTAATGTATTGCACATACGGCGAATACATCAGCACACATACCCGATTACTGTAACCTGAATTAGATACTATACCATCATTTTTATTAGTAATAAGCGATGGATTACCCAATAAAAGTGGATATTTCTTACCCCATTCTTTTCTTACATAGTTGACAATGTAAAGCAATAAGGAACTGGGGTACCCCCTATTGGTGAACATAGACGTAATGAAGTCCAGTTCTTTATTCATGACTTCTCTAGTCGAAGACATACGGGCTGCCCTGATGCACTGCCCCTTAAAAACATTTTTGAATACATACTGAGGGTGATTACTACTAAATTCCAAATAATCATTGGAAAAAGTATCTTTCCTATGTATTTGTGATACGAACCCTCCATCAGAATGACTAATATACGTATCCAAATATGCTATACCACTATCACTAATATTGTGAGTAAATTTTAAAAAATCAGTGATGTTGTTAATATAATTAATAAAATAATTAATCTTGTCCATAGGACCATTCCATAACAAAAACAAATCGTCCAAATATCTCGTATAGTAAACAATGTGTTGAAAAAATTCACATCCAAACAGAAATTCCGTTTCCCATTCTAGCATAACCAAGTTTGCAAAAATGGGAGCACAAGATGCTCCCATAGCTACTCCCCTGGTTTGCCAAAAATATTCACATTCAAAATGGATGTAATTATAGTCCAACACTAATCCCATCATGTCTGTAATAAGACATATTCGATCCCAATCCATGTCAGAATATTTCCTCAGACTATTACAAAAATATTCTAATCCAATGTCTTTAGGAATACAAGAAAATAAATCTATGACATCGATAGTAATAAAAATTAATTCACTACTCCATAAATTAGGTGTAAGATGTCCTAGAAACATCTACGAGTCCTTGATAAGGTGTGGAATTTTATTGTATACAGGTTTAATCTATCTATCAATAGCAACCCCTAAGGGGTAGGTTTTGGATTTACTACCTGAAACTATGGGTCTAAACGGGGGGGGGGGTGTCAAATTCTTATGGACCTTGGGAATACCTATAATAGTAGCTAAAGTAGGGAATTCCACTTTTAAGTAATGATATGTATCACTTGTAATTCTATGATCGATTAAATATTCCTCCAATGCTAAATCAATTTTTTTATATCCAATATTAATCTCATTAAGAGAGATAGTTTCATAGTTACCAGACTGTTGTAAAATATTATACATTTCATTAATATAGTCCATACTATTAAATAACACAATTCCACCCCCCCTTATCAGGTTTCATGACCCTAATCTCGTTGTTGTTCATAAGTTGGTTTAAACATTTGCGTTCACTCTCTGTTAAATTGTCTTTAATACATTGTTTAATAAATTTATCAGTTTTATAAATTTTGTTAAACCTGTAGATGTCCTGGCAAGCCATTCTTTCGAAACTAGCTACACATGGATTTGCAAACGGAATAAAGGTACTCTTCTTCTTAAGAGCATTAGATGTAGCAAGATTACTGTTCTGATCAAGCTGTTTAAACTGTAGGGCTAAATTCAGCCTCCTACAGTATAGTTTCAATTCTGTAATAGTGTCAACTAAATTGAACCCTACTGTGGGTATAAATTTCATTCCCTTAGAAAATAACATAAAAACATCTTACACCTAATTTATGGAGTAGTGAATTAATTTTTATTACTTTCGATGTCATAGATTTATTTTCTTGTATTCCTAAGGACATTGGATTAGAATATTTTTGTAATAGTCTGAGGAAATATTCTGACATGGATTGGGATCGGATATGTCTTATTACAGACATGATGGGATTAGTGTTGGACTATAATTATACCCATTTTGAATGTGAATATTTAGGCAAACCAGGGGAGTAGCTATGGGAGCAGTGGATCTCACTTTAAGCTATGCATTCAGTAGAGTTTACTGGGGGTTGGGTGTAACACAGGAATTCCCATTTTCACAGTGTCAGGGTGCTCAGGACTGTGCTGAGGGTACTTCTTGCCCTACATTTCAGAACAATAGGGCATATAAGACATGATGTGTGTGGGTATACCTTAAGTTAGTGATTGGAACACCAACAACAATGAAGTTAAAAAGGGACAAAATAGACATGGAAATACTGCATGAATATGGAGAACATACAAAGGTTGCAAAGAAGATACAAAAGAGGTAGTCAGAAAGCCACTGGGATGAAATGGCCTGGAGGGCAAGTCAGACAGTTCATATTTGCTTTATGTCATATCAGAACAGCTTAGTGATACCAGAATTATGGGGTGGCACAATCTGGGCAGAGTATTCAAGATATGACTTAATGAGGCTTACCACAAAAACATGGAGGCTCTAATAAACAAAAGCTATGGCTTTCCATTACAGAGAGGAGTGTGCACCTCTGGGACTTGCCTGACTAACGCAAGTGACATCACAAGCAAGATGCAACCAGCTGTGGTAGGATTCATCACACGAATGAACACTGTTGCATATTGGTGAAGATACTGCTTTCTCTTATCAAAAAATAGAACCTGTCGTGGTTTGTTTCATTATGAAAGTGAACATTATATATTCTTGGACACTTTTCTATGAAAAACAAAAGATTGATCAGTAAATGTATTATAAATCTGCTATATGATATGGCTCATATAACAGCTTAAATGCCTGTTTCCGGAAAGGTAGAAATGAATGAGAGTGGGATGGAAAGCAATTAATTAAAGTTGGAAGGGAAGGCAATTAATTAAGCATTCCAGTAAATGGCATAGTAATAGCAATTACAGAGAGATTAGAGATGGAATGAATTATGACAGAGAGAGAGAGAGAGAGAGAGAGAGAGAGAGAGAGAGAAAGATCGACATATCAGAGACAGTGAAAGATTGAGAAGTTAGAAGCAGATGGCACATGGTCTAGTACTGGAAAAAGGTATTCTTTGAGAGGTTTGCATTTGACACTGCTGAATGGACAAGGGATAAGAGTGATACAGAAGACTGAATGGAAGAGAGGAGTGGATTTTAATATAATTTGAACAAAGTCTGATAATGGGCAAAAAAGTAACAATTATGAAATAATTGTGAGAGGGACTGCAAACTGGGAAGATCAAAGCTGGGAAAGATGAGAAGTACTTTGGAGAGTTTTCTCATGACAAGCTATCCATGGTAAACATGGACAAAGGTGGCAAAAAAGCAAATGAGATAATGGGGTATTATATGAAGGACAAAAAAAATAGTCTACTGTAGTATTATTGCCCCTTTAGTGGACATGTACATTCATGTATGTATTAGTACGTCCAGTTCTAGAAGTCTACTAAAGACTAGGTTGGCAAATGGGGTTCAGATGAGTTAATAAGAGTTGCAAAACTTTGCATGGTAGAAAATATTAGACCAATTAAAGCAATTTAATGTGGAATTCAGGCATAATCAAGGATGAATGACTTAGATGCACCAGTTTTTATGTGTGTCAGCTGTTTTTTTATAGGTTCATAGGTGTGTACTAGGCTAATGGCCCTGGAGCCTTTACAAGCTTAGCCCATAGGATTACTCTGGCATCATGCCACCCAACCTTAGTTCCCAGTGCCTCTGTCAAATAGAGCCACTGGAGTGATCCCCGGAGTGAGTTTTCTATTTCTCATCCACTCATCAAGATTGCTCTTGAAGAGAGCCAGTGAGGTGCTCTGTTTGACATGTATGGGGAGTCTATTCCATAGCATGGGCAGTCTCTGGGGGTATGAACCTGTCCCTCCAGCACATTCTGTTGATTGTGGTAATGAGGTTGAGGTCTCTGGAGCATGTGGTGTGGATTGGGATTTCTTTAGATGTAGCATTTCTAACAGAGCTTGGTCAGACATGGCTTTGTAAGTCAAGCAGAGATTGCCTCTAAGTGGGTGATATGAGACAGAGAATAGTTGGAGTTATTTGAGTCTGGCCATATAGGACAAGTGTTTAAGGCCTAGAGTCCTCTTTGTGAGGTACTTTTGCAGCCTCTCCAGTTGTTGCTGGTGCCTCGTGAGGTACATGCCAAATGGGGCATTGTACTCGATGATTGGCCTAATGAGGGAAGAGTAGAGGGAGACAATGGCCTCTTTATTCCTGAATGCAAAACCCTTAGCAATGAGATGTGCCATGTAGAAGGACTTTCTGACCACAGTGGCAATGTGGTGGTCGAAAGAGAGGTTGCTGTCAACCTGTGCTCCCAGATCTCTTAAAATGCCTTCTGTGTGTGATTACTATCGATGTGGTAATTCATGGGAACTGTGGTAATTCATGGGAGCATTATATTACTGATTATGAATATAAGAATGCCAGAATGGGGTACGTACGAATAAAATATTAACAGAAGAGGATTATATCAAATGATATGTTAGTACTTCTCTACTGAGTAGATGATAGATCCTTAGAATACACTACAAAACTTGAAGGCCTTCAGTAAAGTCAGATTAGGCTTTAAGGAGATACACAAGTGTCTGATAATGGTGAATTGGGGGCATACTGATAGCTGCAGCGACAGAAGCATATAATGTCCTAGAGTCCTTGCACTTTTTGCAATATTTTGTGTTTTTATTTCTATCCTTTTGAAATCACCTTTATGGAGTTTAAATATAAAGTACATATTTTTGAAGGTACCTACCAGAAATGCTCAAGCAGATACTCAGTAAGTAGTCTTAACGTCTGGCCTTCTCATCACCTGCATCTTATTGCACCAGGTGAGAAATTTCTTTTTGTGAGGTTAATACCTCCTTACACTGTAGCCTACCCATGAAATTCATAACCTTATATAAATACAGTGCCATTACTATTTTACACACACACACACACACACACACACACACACACAGACACACACACACACACACACACACACACACATATAGTGATACAAAGAGGACCAGTAAAAGACCCGTTTTAATGTAATATAAAGAGTTTTATTTAAACAAGGTTCAGCAAAAAGTTCTGGTGCAATGTTTGCTATCAGAAACAAGCTGAAAAAGCCTCTTAACTGAGTTCAGACAGGGAGCATAGCTTGGATGGGGTGAAGGGAGACACTGCAGTGGGTGCAATGTGATAGGATTTGAGATGCGGATGTGTGGTGATAGCGCAGTAGCAGCATTCATGAATGAATGAATGCCAGAGGTGTATTTTGTTTGTACAGGACTGAAGTGCTTTTTTATGTATGTGTGTGTGTGCGTGCATGCGTGTGTGTGTGTGTGTGTGTGTGTGTGTGTGTGTGTGTGTGTGTGTGTGTGTGTGTGTGTGTGTGTGCGCATGTGTGCACATGTGCGTGTGCGTGTGTGTGTGTGTGTGTGTGTGTGTGTGTGTGTGTGTGTGTGTGTGTGTGTGTGTGTGTCTGTGTGTGTGCACGCACATGCGTGCCTTGTTTTGCCCTCAACTTATATCATAGAAGAGGGGCGTGCCAAATCATGGAATTGCACAGGATGCCACATATTCTAGCAGTCCTTCCATAGCAGAAGAGAAAATAACTCTTCAGAAGAGTACAAAAAGTACAGTTCTGGCTTGGTTTATAGTAAGTTTTCAGTGAACGAAACAAAATGATGAAGTTATTCTTTCAACAAAGATCAGTCTTCCTTTTAGACATGTAGGGAAGTTTAGGATTAGTAAATTCCACATCAGAAAACATTTTTAATGCTTGCATTCAGTAGATTTCTGGTTCGCAATACTCAACAGTCTATCTGGACTTATCACAAACAGTAACAGCTTTCCTCTCTCATGCCAACAAGTTGAATCCACAAAATGTAAGCCTTTCTTGATGAAGCAGCTTTCACAAAGTAACAGTCTCAAATTATACCTGGGGTTTCACTGTAGAAGAACATTCACAATAACATAAGCATGTTCTTCTACCAAGTGGCTGAAAAGTCCTCAGGAATACAGAACATTCTGGTATTTTTTTATAGATCCAAATAACACCCAATCACTGTACAACAACCTCTAGCTTATTGCCAAACTTCCATTTCTTATAACAGGCATGCTATAGAGAATTATCTGTTTTGGTGGTGTGTCCCTCCCCACAAACTTTTGTTTTCTTTTCCAAGGACTGTAACCCCCCCCCTTATTCCAGAGTTTGATTTCAGGTTACTCTCTGAGTAGACCCTTTATTGACAGCACCGTTCCAGGAGTATAATCTATGTGCCATGTTAATAAAGGCCTGATAACACCTCCCTCCTTTCACCTGTCCCTTTTGCTTATTATGTTTTCCCCAGCCTAGAATCACAACATCATGGGGACAACAAATGCCAGGAAAGAATCCTAAATAGCCCAATGGTATTCTAACCCACACTGACTTCTGGGCTAATGTGCTACAATGATCCTGAATTGCTGCAGGGTCAAAATACAGGGGTGTAGCTAGGGTGACATGAAAATGGCAGATTCTTGTGGCACAAAGTGATAGAGGACAGTACTGGCAGACATCAATCTGTCTTCAGTTCATCACAGGCATTGAGCACAGGTATTGTATTTGCAGTCAGAAGTGAAGTGCTGCAGCTCTCCTTGTGTGATGGAAACAGTAGCAGATGCTTGCTAGAAATGAAACAATCAGTTTGCTATAGTTTAAAAGTTTTCAAGGATAAAAGAGCCTTTATTGTTCCTCAACATAAAGATGAAGGGCAGAGCCAGATCAGGGGATGGCACACATCTACACATCTGCCAAAATCCATTGCATTACCTTAGCTTCCTGGTGTTTATGCTGGTTCATAATAGTGAAAGGAGCATGGCAGTAACCACAGTCAATGTTCTGCCTAGTAAGTAGTACCTTTGGGGGGTCAGATCCTATTTGATCATCAGGTACTCCTTTTTTCAGCTGTAACATATCAAACTTCTTTTGAACTGAGTTTTTGACTAAGGTAACATATCAGATGTCCCTGTCCATTCACCTGCCAGTCTTTACTAAAACATAATCATGTTTTCCAGGTATGCAATGGTATAATAGGGTAAGACTATAACAGCCTATCTATCAGGTACTGAAAAGTGGCAGGGTTACCATGCAAACCATAAGGAAGCACTTTATAATGGAACAAACCATCTAGGATTAAAAATATATATTTTTTTCTTGGCAAGTTCCACCCAAGGAATTTGCTAATATCCTTTGATTGTATATATAAAACAGGGGTAACCCAAAAAGTTTGAGTCAGGTCTGGTAGTCCACCCGTGACCCACAGGGTGACAGACTAACAAGAAACAAAGTGTAAATGACTAGTCCAAATAAAATCACTTTATCTAGCAGATCTAGGAGACTCTCTTTCTCATACCCTCCCTGTGGGAGGAATAAAGACACCTTGTTGAAGTTTCAATTAGTTTATTCAGTTAAGTAGGTAGATGGATGAATCTTCTAGTTCTGATACATTACATACAACAGGTCCGTTATTTAAAGGCAGTTACAGACAATAGTGGGAAGGTCCAGGGAAACTGATTGGAGAAAATCTGGGAGATGAAAAAACAAGGAGCCAATCTAAACGTTTAGAGGTTAGTCCCTTATTTGAATATTCCTGAAAGATCCATGAGAGTTTACCAGCTCAGCAGCCAGTGGAACATCATTTTTACTTCAAAGGTTTTTATTTTTATTTTGAACAAACACGATAACATGTCATGAGCTACCATTATAGAACTATATTTAAGAAAGCACTTTAATTTGAGCTTCGTCGTGTCCATCTAATGGAGTGTTATGCTTTGATCATTGAAAATGTTTATTCTTATGAGGCTTTCACCAGAATATATTAGCCTGTTTTGTATCACATGAAATATGACCGACTGTGTCTCCTTTTGTAGGGCTCACATTCCTTGAAGCAAATTGCAGAACTTTTTCCATTCTGACTTGTCATTATCAATGCTTGTATCACATTTAATATGACAGGCTGCACCCATTTTTACAGGACTCATATCTCCAGAAATACATTATGAAAGACTAATCTTCTCTTGTTTCGCAAAAAAATGTTTACAATGCCTGTTTATAATTATCTGGACCTGATCTATTGGCTTGATTATCTGGCCTAATCTTTTGCACTCTGTTTCTTGATTATATAGATATATATATAAAGAAAAAAGGTATCTGTTCGTTCCTAACCTTTCTACCAGCTGATTTACCCTGGGGATCAACTAAGTGTTAAATCTAGAGGCTTCAATGAGTCCCTGTAAGCCATTAAGAAAGCATATGGTACATGAACTGTGGACTGTTACAGGCACTTTGAGATTCCTCAATAATTTTCATTTTTAATATTGTTTGGATATCCTGACGGATGCCCTACTCTATTTCAGAAGTTACACATGATATAGTTCTGTACAATGTATTCTGTTTCAGTGGGTATTCTTGCCCACAACAGGTTCCATTTGAAACTCTGAGGATCACAACTCATAATAATGAGATCAAAAGAGCAAATATGTATACAAAACCACTGATTTAGAACCTTAAAATAGTCCCTTTACTCTGAGGTGCATCAGTCTCAGAGTTATTTTATACAAGTAAGAAATATGAAGGATAGGTACAGGAGGTAAAAGCCCTACTGCAAAAATGCTTTACTGATTTTACATTGAGTTTCAGATTTTCTGGATTTCTAAGGCAGTCTCACCTTATTTTTTATAGTTGCAAGACTAACAAATATTGGGTTTCAAATTTCTGTTGTGTTGCCAGTCATTTATTTTCATTTTAGCTGTTCACAGAAGTAATTTATCTGTCTGCTCAACAACCTGTCTTGTTTGCTGATGCAGAACTAATATTTTTGTAGCTTTGAGCATTAAGCTCTAGACACAACATTTGGTGTCCTTAAAGAGAGATAGAGAGAGAGAGAGAGAGAGAGAGAGAGAAGAAAATTGAATTAATTTCCTTAATAATTATTTTCCTCAAGCCAGCATTTCATTCTATCCTCTTCCAGTAACTCAATTTCTAAGGTAGTATAGACAGATATCTGAACTCCATTTGCTTTTTCATTGGTCATTAGTAACTCTGCTATTACCCAAAGATCCTTTAATTCTTATTCTAACAAGTCTTCTTACTTCTCTTGGAAATGGGTTCTACTCAATATACATGTTAAGCATAACTGTTTTCCTCATCTGCAGAGGTGACTTGTATAAAGACATTGTGAATATGATTTGCCTGGTTTTATGACTCATTTTCACTTGAACATCTTTACCACATGCATAAAAATGTAATTTCTCATGTCTATAACAATTTCTTTTATATCTAAGCATATCACTTCTCTGCATCTCTCAGTGTTTTTGACCCCACAAACAGTTAATCTGTTCTCTTTTAGAATCATAGCAGTTTCTATTCTGTTCTGACTCACACTTACTTATTTGAAACACAATTGGTTTGCTCATCCCATAGCGGTTTGAATAATTACATGAACATTTTAAAGCACTTTCTTGTGCATAGCTTTATTTCTAAGCCACATCTTGTTCTGACAGCTTTTCTTGAGGCATAGTAGCCTTAGACACATTAGTCACATAATCAGTAAGGTACTGCATTATCCAAAGATAACCCTGTAATGCTAGGTTCTACTTCAGCTTTGGCATTTACTAAGTTGGTCTGACCTTTTCTGTATCATATTTCAGTACCTCTGATGTTAATCATGACATATATTTCAGACTTGTTACTCCTATTTTACATTTTCTCTTATTGAACTTGAAATTGTGACACACTAATCTATTCAGTGGCTTTTCTTGTTTCTTATTATGCTCTTCTTATACCTAACCTACAATAATGAACCATGATTTATGTTTGCATCACTTTCCAAACTTTCATTTACCTTTGCGACTGTTCTTTGGAGTACCTCTAATGCTGATGAAATACCAAAAAAACGATTAAAAGAATCTGTATTTTGTAATGCTGTACTGAATGTGCACAACATGGAACAAACATTCCCCCAGATTCACAAAATCTTGCATGGAGTGCAAGAGTGGTGCAGGAGCCCACGCAGGCAATATGTCTGCCGTGCAATCCAGGAACAGCCTGCAGGGGCCTGCACGAGCGCTCCTGCACTAATCCTGCATGGACTAAACCCTGGCATGCAAATCACCCCACTTGCTGATGAAATCCATGCAAATGAGGTGATTTTGCAATCCAGGAAGCTTGCAACAGTCCATGCAAGACTAGTGCTATCTGCAGAAATGTACTCGGTTAGTAACCTAGTACATTCCTGTAAAATCCAAAACAGAGCTATGACAGCTCCAAATAAAGGCTGCATATCATTGAGGACGCATGCCAATGGCCAAGTATAAGGCCATTGGCATTGCAAACAATACAAAAAATAAAAAATCAACTTTAATGTTTTTTTCGCCGATCTCGGCTATTTAAGCATAGGGCAGTGGTGTGCAAATGGGATTGGGTGGAAAATAAGAAAATAAACCTAAAATAAGCATTCTAACTAAAATCAGTATTCTGCCATGCAAGTCAATGGCAGGCAGAAGACAACCTGGCCAGTGAGTCGTGGTTGCTAAGGGGGGAGGCTCAGTGTGAGATATCTAACTATGCATTAGCAGGCAATCCTATGCAAATGAGAGGAAGGATAGTGAATTCCAGTTTTCCCCAGTATGTGAGTCAGGTCCCAACAGTGTAAGAGTATGAATAGCTGGGTGCAAGACTAGGGGTGTGTGTCAGACATTCTGTAAGTGGATTGGAGGCCTGTGACTTGGGTATGCCCCTAGCTTAACACAGCTAGGCTAGAAGGTGTGTCTAAACCTGCCTAGCACTCTTTACAAAGCTTAAGTGGGTTTGCGTGCAGCGCAGTGGGTTTTACAGGAAGAACAAAGAAGTTAAACCAAGAAATAGCAGCAGTGTGCACATATGAGTTCTTTGTTTGCGAGGTGCACACACGGGCTTAAACAGAGAGGCAATGGAAAGGGAAATCAGCAGTAGGAAGGTAATCAAGGAGAACTAGCTCAGCTGGCAGGTGAAATGTATCAGAATCAGCCAATTACACAGGCAGCAGACCAGTCCAGTCCAGCACACCACTATAAACTATGCAAACACCTTTCCCCCTTGTTTTTTTCCCAAAACCTCTGCACCACCGGTGTATACGAACGGGGAAATTTTACAAACTGAAAGCAAGAGAAGAAATGTTAGGGACTGCTTTTGCTATCATAAACCAGCATGCACAAGAGGCTGAGGGTGGTGAGGATGTCAATGCTGATGATCAACACACAGTGAGGAGGAGGAGAAGAGTGTACACACCCAGGGAAACCTACCAGGGGCTACATGAGCTGGAGATAGTGGAGCGCTATAGGGTGGACAGGGACCTCCTACAGCATATCGTTGAGCTGTGCCGGCCACACCTCAGACACAGAACCAACAGAGGGGAACCCATCCCAGTGGAAACCAAGGCATGTGTAGGCTTAAGAATACTAGCCACAGGTGCCTTCAAAAGGCCAACTGAGGATATCATGGGGCTCTCACAAGCATCAGCATCCAGGGTACTCCACCAGTTCCTCAATGCCAAGTCAGCACATGCCGATGAGCACATATATTTCCTCAAAACCCATAAGGCATTGGCCAACAATATGCATCTCTTTCAACAAATAGCAGAATACCTTGAAGTAGTGGGTGCTATAGACTGCATGCACATACACGTGAAAACACCACCCCATGAACAGGGCAGGGTCTACATAAACCGCAAGGACTACCCCTCCAACTGCCAGGTCATGTGTGATGCCCAGGGCATTATAATGAATGTGTGTACTGGAAGCCCTGGGAGCTATCATGATTCCCACATCTGGCATCTGATCCAGCTGTACCAGAGATTTGTCAGTGGGGGCATCCCATATGACCACCAAGTGGGGGATGCTGGGTATGCACTGGAGCCGTGGCTGATGACACCCATCAGAAATGCACACACACCCAAACAAGAGCTCCATAATGAGGCACACACACAAACAAGAATCATAATAGAGCGTGTGTTTGGGATGCTCAAGTCACAGTTCCGGTGCCTGGACACATCCGGTGGAGCCTTGCAGTACTATCCAGCTACATGTACTCAGATTTTCATGGTATGTGGCATGCTACACAACATGATCCTGCAGAAGCAGCTGCAAGAGGAACAGCATGGGGCAGTGCCACACAGCCCCCCACCATTGCCAAGGCCAGCGCAGGCACAGATTGACTCGTAGGAGGAACAATCTGAGCCTGCACCTGTAGGCAGAAGGAGGTGTGCATAGTATGCCTTGGCTTTGGCAAAGAGGCAAGGCATAGCACACACACTGACACAGTAGGAACCCATGGAATGGAAACTCTCTCTGACTTACACATACAGTAAAAGGGATGCCATAAATGACAATACCTGTGCTTTACCATGTATAGTGTGTGTACTATGTGCATCTGACACAGACAGCATTCCAACACCATCCTCAATACTGGCATAGCCGCAAGGTAAGTCACCCTTCCTATCAACAGCTGAATGCAGTAGTATGGACTGCTAGTTGTATCAATAGTATGGATGTGAACAGGCAAGGAAGAGAACTGGGTGGCTGAATGGGAAGGCTGCAGACAGTGGACAGCTATATAGGCAGCATGAAACCATAAGGGCAGCTATATGGGCAGCATGAAACCATAACAAATACTGGTGTCAACAAAGTAGCCAGTAATAGACAAGGTGAAAAAACCCACTGCAGGACCTGTGCTAGCCCAAATGTATGTCCATAGGACACACACATGCATGTCATGGAGGTTCACATACCCAATAACAGTCCACCCAGCCAGCAGGACAGGTGTAGATGAACACAAGGAAAGGCTGTGCTAAGGTCCTCAAGGTATGGCAATGGAGATCAACTCCCCTCAAGACCTACACTGAATATAACAGATCGGGAAGTGGGATGTCATTCATGAAGGGTAGGAAGTCTGAAATGGCAATGTAGGTAAATAAAACATATCCACTGTACTACACTGATATGCCTGTAGTCTGCAGGATAGGTCAGAATACAGATTTAAAAGGAAGACAACAGACTACCACAAATACCAGTGTAGTCAAAGCAAATGGCCACAGTTGGCAGGTGTGCCCCCCCAACCCCTATGTAAAAATGTATTAGCATCCATGTGCATGAGTAATAACAGTGAGCATAGAGTACCTGTGCTTGCCAAAGTAGAAGGATGGATTGCTTCATGTGTACAATATGCAGAGCTCTGAGTGTCAGGATGATGTGTGAAGGCCAACAGGGTATCTGATATAGCAAGTGGGTATAGCGGAAATGTCTACAATTGTCAGGTGTGCCCCCCCAACCCTATGTAGTATAGCAGTAGCATCTATGTGTGGGTATCACAGCAGCAGAGCACAGAGTACTTGAGCTGCCCCAATTATAACGATGGAATGTTGCATTTGTACAATATGCAGAGATCTGAGTGTCAGGTTGTTGTGTGGAAGCCAACAGAGTACCTGACATATCAGGTGGTTGTAGGAAATGTCCACAGTTGTGATGTGTGCCCCCACCAACCCTATGTAGAAATGTATTACCAGCCATGTGTGGGAGTAATAACAGTGAGCACTGAGTACCTGAGCTGATCAAATCAGCAAGATGGATAGTCACATGTCTAAAATAGGCAGAGCTCTGTGTGTTAGGTAGTTCTGAGTGGTATGCTGTGTGAAAGTGTTCAGCAAATAGCCATGGATGGTGTATCCTGGTGTCCAATGGTCAGTACTGCTGATGACTGGGCCAAGTCCACACAACTGCAGTGCCAAGCAGTCTGTTATCCCAGGAAGACATGTTGCAGCAGTAGACCATATGATATGTACAGATGTCACAACGGACACCATCTGGAAGATGGACATGGCATGAGTGTTGGTCCAGGAGGAACAGTACACACAGTACACAGGTGGAAGTACAGTAGCGAGACTGTGTAAAATTTCACAGTGAAATGGAGACACCCTTTGTTTGTACTTACAAGTTTACAGCACATCAATTGGTTGTGTAGTATGGGGAACTAAGATGTACTGTGGGCAAACACTGGCAGACCACAAAAGGCAGAGGCATGATGTATGTAGAAGCTGCTGGTGCCCACCTACTAGCCACTAGCAGGGGAAAGTGCCATGTATACCTGTGAGGCAGTTGCAAGTAGCTACCCTAGCACACATGCAGCCAGTCTGGCTCAACATCAGCCTCAGGTAACACACAGGCCACCTCCCTGCTGCAGTGAATGAGTACAATATGATTCCAACATTACTATGCGAATACTCACAGAATGCAGCATGCTGAATAGGTGTCCAAAGCAGGTGTGTCCATAGCTGTAAGATGCACCCTGCTAGCATTCACACTAATGGATAGATAAGGACAGAAACAATTGCCATCACCACCTTGCACACCTATCCTGTCAACACAGGGGAATACATTGCCATGCAGCCTGGGTCTGTACTACTGACAGAATGCACTGGCCTGCTACAGATAGCCTGCATCAGTACCCAATGCCCCACTGTCCTCTGTCACAGGTCTGTGTCATGCCCGTATCACCACTGTATGTTACCCCATGGACTCCCACATACTGACAAAACACAGTCCACAGAACACAAATGCAAGGACATATTGAGAAATTCCAGTAGTATGTCCAGCATGTTCCAATGCATGAACTGTGGACCAACCTATACATACTGCTGGGATGGAGTGGCAACTATAAGCATACCTATCAGATATCATGAGCATAATGGTAGGAAGAGGACAGATTAACAGCTTAGCATCACCACCATGGATTGTGTGAAGGGTGAAACCCTGATGTGTGCACATACTTATCATGGCTGCAAAAACTGGGATGGGTGGCCACAAACCTGCTTCCAAACCAAATGGTGAAGGGTTAATTAACAGAATAATGAGCCCTGCCTCTGGATAACCTCAATGAGTCTGAATACCTGGGAGGTATGGCCACAGCATGATATGGCCATCCTGTCATGGTGATAATTGTACAGGCATGTGACCCACAGCCACAACAGCACCAAGGTGCTGGACCATATACACAGACCCATCAGCAAGTGTCTGCAGTTTCCATGCCAGAATGACATGAGTGTGCAAGAATATGTAGGGTGCACACCACATTACTGGACAAAGCTGCATTCAACTTGTAATCCCAGGAACCTACTACCAGCACAGATGTATACCTGTCAGTAGTTGATGACATTAAACATCAGAGGTAAAACACCACATATCACTGAGTATCCCTGCCAACACCAGAACCATGTAGCAGAAGCACCACAGACACAATTAGCAACAATCTCACTAGCCTTTGCCCAGTGTCGACCCACATTGTCAACCAAACTACAGATATCCTGCAGAAGCAGGTTACTGGCTGTAGGTGTAGAGCACAAATACCTGCACTGGAGTACAGCCTACCTGGACTGGAGTCATGCATGCAATACAGACACTCATACTGGGCATATTCACACGCTTAGAGAAGCGAAGGCCATGTCAGAAAAAAAAATACAGATAGGTAATACTGAGCATGCTCACACACTTAGGGAAATGAAGCCCATGTCTGGAAACAACTGTGGACTATACACAGCAGTCAGTCACAGATGTCTGTGCAAACACTCCACATTACACACCAGTCAAGCTCTGCACACACAATGGATGAGAATATGCACATATATCCAAGGACAGTACACTATAACAGCTCAGACATACACATAATAGATGTGGGAAGAGAGTGACAGACAGTGATAGACAGCTTACTTCTCATGAGGCCTGTTCCATACAGCACACTCCCATTTTGCAAAAACATATGATGTGCAAATGTCCATCACTGTCCACAATTGCCCCTGGTAGTCTTCTAGTCAGTACACCTTTCATTGCCTTTCTTTCACAAGCCTGCTGATGTCATTCCCTGTGAAATGCACCTTTGGTGAAGGAGGATCCCAGTACTCTCCGTGGCATGTTCTGTAACTGTGTAATTCTCTAATGTGCTGTAGTAGGTAGGTGTTCTAATCCCATTCATGGCAACTGTGTGCATATGTGTAGGGCCCATTGCTTTTGTGGACAGTCAGTACAGCTGTCATTGCCCTTCTTTGACAAGTCTGCTAATGTCATTCCATGTAATATACACTTATGGTGAAACAGAAACCCAGTAATTTCTGTGGTGTGTTCTGTAACTGTGTAATGCTGTAGTGTGATAAACTAGTTAGGTAGGGGTTCTATATTCAGACATGGTAAGTGTGATTGTTTGTTTACTTTGTCAGAGTGGGGAGCAATTTTTATGGGTCCATTCACAGGCACTACAACCTTCATTGCCCTACTTTGGCAAGTCTGCTGACATCATTGACTGTGAAATACACCTTTGAGAAAAGATATCCCAGTAACCTCTGTAGTGTGTGCTATAACTGCATAATGCTGTAGTATGATAGACTAGTTAGATAGGGGTTCTATTTCTGGACATGGTAGGTGTGCTGCGTGTGTATTTGTAATACGTAACCTGTGTGGAGGTGGCTGTGACTGTGAACACCTGGATCCATTGAGGAGCCGGTTTTGTACTCTTCCTATATGGTGGCCATATTATATGTCACAACGTCCACCTTACAAGGATGACAGATGTCAATCAACGAAGATGCTGGGGTGCCACACCCCTACATGTGATACACGGCTGGGTGTACAAAGTAAGCAATCCTAGTATTACACAGAGTACACTAACACACTTGCCTAGACAGCTACCACTATGTTGGTAGTACCCTACATACTGTTCACAGATTGCATGCATGGTGTGATTGCAGTGGGCTACAGAGGGCATGGCACCCTGTCCATCAGTACAGTAGGCACATAACTGAAGACAGTGCACCTTCACTATGTTCCCCAATGGATGCCTACAACATCTGTGGTGCCATCACATGTGGTCCACAAAGGACTATCCATGAGCATGCTCTGCCACAAGTGGTCAGGAGTGGTACATGTGATGATAACAATCTGTGTACATAACATGGGCCTGGCAATCCAGGTACACTTCCGCATGTCACTGTACATGAATGTGTGATATGTGCACATCCCACATACCGTCCATGTCATGGACTATAGAACACATACATGGCAAGCATTGCACAGCACTGGCCACACACAATACTAACCCAGGTGACAGGATGATGAATACAATACCCACTGTGTGGGACATTCCAACACTACACACCTAATCCACACTCCAGACCATTGTCATGTGGCCTGATGCCAAGGTATACCCCTCACTTAGCCATGTACAGCCTTCTGGCACAGCCAACTGCTACACACTCGTGAAGCATTGCACACATGCACATCAGTACTGGCACCCTGTGCATTGTGTATGATGCTTCCAACCACATTCACACCTAGTACAACTCCCATTGGCATACTGAAGCATTCCAATTGATGTCAGACACCTTCACATGCTCTTTGCCCATATTATAGCATAGTAGCTCCTGTGGTGCATGTGATACCTGTGCAGTACTGTACTGTGGTAAAATAACTAGGTAGGGAGTGTATTCCAGACCCTGGAAAGTGTGGCAATGTGTATGAGTCTCTTGGAGAGTGTGGCTGTGTTGCCGCTGATGCCAGTCAATGTGAACAGGCACTTGTGCTACACCTACCGTATCACTGTTGCAGATGTCCCTCAGCAGTACACATATTTTTGGACAGCTCACCAACACATAAGCTATGTGGTGCATGCAATAACTGCATGCACATATGATAGTAATGCATTGTCAGTCAGGGGTTTGAATCCCTGTACTGGTATGTGTGTCACACAAACATGCTTCAGTTTTATTCTCCCACACCTTCCCTGACATACTTTGTCTCTATCTGTCCCTCCCACACCCTCCTGGTGGATGTGGATATGTACACCTGCTCTGCTTAGGCAGAAGCTAGTGTTTTGTAAGTGTTGGTCATGATCAGCTGATGGCCTCTGCACCAGTTGCAGTCCTCCTCTAGCTGAGTGAATGTGACACAGCTGTGGTAACATTCCCATAGCCAATTGCATGGAAACACAATGCAATATCTAGGAACATCATGTTGTTGCTGGGCCGTGAAAACCACTGTGAGTGGAACCTAGATCTGGTATTTAGCAAACATCATTACAGATGGGTTTGGGATTTACCTCCAACAACATACACTGTGGAAAACAGCCAACAGACGGGAGGGGATGTGCCAGACATGACTACAGAATATAAGTGTTGCTGTTCTTAATTTAGAGTAATGTCGGTTTAACAGGGTGTGTGTGTTTATGGCTAGTCTGCCTGTTTTAAGATCTGTCATGACAGTGCAATGTTTGTGAGGAAACCCTCATCTGTAGGGTCATCTGGAGACTGGTTAATGTGTTGAACCTTTTGTTCTTTGTGTTACTCACAGAACACCTATCTGAGAACCGCAGAATCATAGTGTGAGGATTGCAGTCAGTACATGGTGATAGCCATAAGAGTTACTGACTGCATATCCCAGATTGGACATACATCACAAAACACAGTGGTATGAAAGTAAATGTTTGAGGTTACCACAGCGCCATGCCAATATTGTGTGAGTGTTCATAGCACTACTCACATGTCTGTCACCCTTTGTACATATGCTATGAAGGATATGTGCATGTGTTCCCCTTGCTCTGCAACTATTTTAGATCTGGTGTCTTGTGGTAATGGGAATATCTATGCATGCTGTTATAAGCAATCCTGACTACTGCCGGCTATTACTGGTCCTTATCTGTTGTAATACGGCAACACCATAGCCCATATGGGAATGCCGATGTCAATCGACCCACCTGTCCCAACTCAACTGGCCATGGCACCAGGTACCAGCAGGTCTGGGTCCCAACCTGGGACTTCCCACTCCATTGTCCATACACAACCTTTGGAACTGCTGCAGGTGATGGTGCTTGGCCCCCCTGGGAGCGGAGGAGGACAGGAACCTATCACCCGCTGTCAGGTCCAGTCCATGGTGTGTAGGGAGCTCGGCAAAGAGTTTCAAGACCACCTATGCCAGCTTGAGGGCCACATGGTGCACTCAGAGCATGAGCCTGCACCTCCTACCCAGCCCCTAGCACAGCCACCTTTGAGGCCGTGAAGGTGCAGTGGTGACTGCCCATGGGTGGGGACCTCAGTCCCACTGTCTCCATTTGGGGGCTTCTGGGATTGTAACTTCAAAGCACCCCTCCCCGTGCAAGGTGTTTCCCCTCACATGTGTCATATACTGCCCATGTATGTTGTCTTGTCTGCCTTGTCTGTCATCCTACCTAACCTATCCTCCCCAGGCATACCTACTTTCCTTCCCCAACATCCCACTCACACCTTCAATAATGGGCAATCTGTTCCCAAATAATATCTCACCCCATACATAGCTGTCCATTCTGCACATGTGTCCACTAGGCACATGTAATGTGGTATAACTGGTGTCACAACATGTTATTGTTGTCCTCACCCCTCTCTCATAGATTCATAGGTTCAAAGGTAGGTACCAGGCTATCGGCCAAAGGGCCTATGTAAGCCTAGCCAACAAGGTTCCCTGGCTTACGCCACCCAAGAAAGTTATTTTCCTGTGCCACTGTCTAGCAGAGACACAGAAGTGATCCCTGGGGTGTATTTCCTATTTCCCATCCACTCATCAAGATTTTTCTTGAAGAGTGATAGTGAAGAACTTTGCTTCAGGGGTTTGAGTGTCCAAACCTACCTCCAACTCCAGTGCATATGCACAGCTGTTGCTGTAGAAGAACTGGGCAGCTATGGACCTTCCCTACATGCTTCCTGCACATCCCTAGCTATTTTTTCTACTGTCTTTCCCTCTTTGTGCCCCTTTTTCACCAATGTCTTATCAACCCTTTTTTTCTTTTCTTTAAAGGAAATTAGCACAGGGGTAAGCGGGAGTAAGCAGTTTTAAGCATTAGTAAGTGGCTTTGTGTGGGTTTGCAAGATGGTAAGCACTGTGTACACAAAGTAAGACATTTTGAGGCTAACCTGGTGTAACCAGATTTTACCAGCAGGCAGCATTGTTTACTGTTGTGCAAACTCGCGCAAACCCACTTACAACTGCTTAAAAGTGCCTTAATCACCCTGTATCTGACCACCCTTATTCTGCCCAGCAACAAAATAAACAGCCTCTGCAAGGCTCGAACTTGGGAGCCTGCACACCATAGTCAATGTGCTTTACCAGTAAGCCATCGTAGATATACATAACACTGATGTTTTCATGAACATAGCATCCAGCAATACCATTCATCAGTATGGGAAACATACTGATATATGTAGATGTATGTGTGTGTGTCCATATATGTGTAACTAAATAGATATATACTTCTCCCTCTCTATATTACATGTGTATATATATATATATATATATATATATATATATATATATATATATAACATACACATATCTATACATATCTACATATAGGCATATACATACTGCATACAGCCAACACCTGCATGCCTAGACCCATAATTTCATACCCATAGTCCCCTCAAACCACCCCCATGCTCCTCGTCCACAGCAGTCCTCCATTCTACAAGTTCCAGCCAAATCTAAGCACACCACTACACATTGCCCACTCTCTGCTTCTCGGGACACATCATGTAAGTTGTCTCGACCTATGGATCTTCAGGCTTCCCAAACATTTAGTCCGCAAACATACATACCCTTCTTTGCTTACCTTTGAGGCATAGTATTTTACTCCAAAGACTCTTTTTAGAAGAAGTTTGGGGTCGACCCACCAGGGAAGGACATGCATTTGTTTCAAGATTAGATGGAGCAGGTTGACACTGTTACTCCCACTGGTAGTATCCTGGCAGTAGTCTGGAAAGCAGTGCTGTGCTACGCTTACCGGCGCTTATTATTTGATTTGCATGATATTTGCCTTTTGGCATTGATTTCCCCTTCATTACATGTTATACATGTGTCTTGTATCCTTGAGTCATGTGTAAGTACACTGAATGGGGTCCTGGGAACTTCTGCACTTCATTACAATAACACATACTGATGTCTTTCACAGGTTCAGTTTGGTTATACTATGGTGGGGACATGTTTACTACTACTTCATTTTGCTGTACTTCTGTGATGGCTTGGTGGATAGCTAGGGTCTATATTATATTCTCGAAAGCCGACAATGTCGAATCTGACATTGTCAACACAAGAATATCAAACGCTCAGAATCTCGAGCGTGTAAACAGAAACCTCCGTAAGGGGAGTTTTCCATTTACTGCAATGTAGTGCGGTCTCAGAGTTGGTATATTTAAGTAGTGGGGGGGTGGGGGGTGCAGCCCCCATGTGGGGGGTGCAGGGGGGCTTGCCCCCTGATTAAACCCGTTAGGGTGCTTTTTTCTTCATTTTTTTTTGTCTTTTTATAAGGTCGATGTTTGAAGACATCGACCATATGGTGTTGACTATATGTTGTTCTATATTTTCAAACATCAAACTTATAATATAGACCTGATAGCTACTAGGACTATGATGTATAGGGTCCTGGGTTTATGACCTGTATGTCTGTTTATTTTGTAGCTGGGCTGACAAAGGCCCATTGGATACAGAGTGATTAAGGCACTTTAAAGCAGTTGTAAGGCCTTAAGCCCGCTTACTAGTGCATACATATGCTTACTATTGCTTATTTGTGTTTACACCTGCTTACTAGTGCCTTATTCAGTCTGACACTGATACTTCACATGCGCATTTCTTGTGGTACTCCAGTTCATATATATATGCTATTTAGTGGGTTTTGCAACAAAAGTATTGGTTACAACATGCTTTGCCATGTAACATAGACTGTGCTACAGTGGGACTCGAACCGGCAATGCCTACTCATTGGGCGGATACTCTGCCCACTACACTATTGCTGTTCTGCTTCATTTGCATATTTCTACCATAATGTCATACCTATGGTTCCTTCCATCAGGCCCCGAGCTCCACGTACACAGCATCCATCCATTCTCCAGTTGCTAGCCCAGCCATACCACACCTCCACACATTGCCCTCTCTGCACGTCTCGGTACTCTACTAGTGTACTGTCTCGACCCAAGCTTCTGCAGGCTCTTCATCTGTTTAGTCCACATATGTATGAGCCTTGCCATGATGGTACTCTGATACTGGAGCAGATATCAATGTTTCTCACAATTTGTGGTTGGTCCCGCCAGGGACGGACCTGTTGTTGTGTCAAGATTAGACTTAGCTGGTTTACACTGTTTCTCCCACTGGTAGCATCCTGCCAGGTGTTTGAGAATCAGCAGTTTGCTCACACACCTGGCCAGCCTCATCTCCCAGTTCCGTGGAACCGATGCCCCAGGTGTGACATTCTGTGCATGAAGCATGCCCACACGCCCCCACGGTGTGCACCGTTTTTTATTATTCTCTTCAGTATTATGCAAGACTACTGTTCTCACAGTATGATTGGATAGGCACTGTTCTTTGATACACATAGACTGCTCAGAATACTGTGATTGAGCAACATACACATGTTTGCTGGCATTAATGTACATACTTACATACATTTCCTATACTGTAAAATGACTCTGCTAAATGATATGTTTGCGATAATAGCAGCTGTATGTGTGTCTGCCATGGCTTAGTGGAAACTCACTTTGACTATAGTGTGCAGGGTCGGGGGGGTTGCAACCTGGAACTGCAGATTATTTTGTTACTGGGCACGACGAGAGCTGTTGGCTACAGAGTGACTAAGGCACTTTTAAGCGATTGTAAGCGAATATGCGCTGGTCTGCACGAGGGTCAGCATTGCTGACCTCCGGTTACGGCGTCTTACACTGGTTAGCTTCTACATTGCTTAATCAGTGTGGGCATTGCTTACTGCCGCCCAAACAGGCTTAAACCCACTTACTCCTGCTTACCCCCATGCTACTTTATGTATTTATTTTATATTTGTTGACTGGGACAATCCGACTGGATGCTTGTTCATTTTCAGCAGTGGCCTGGGGAGTAGAGCTCCACAGTAAAACCCAGCTACTCATTACAAGTAATACAGAGGTGTTCCCATTCATAGAGAGTAACAGACTTAACATAGCTACGTAACATTTTCTTCATGCTTAGTTTACGTTAACACGTCAGTATTATACATGCTTAGGTCAGGTTTACATGTCAGGTATGACTGTTGACAAAGGTCAGTTTAAGGTGAAGTTAGATTCCAGTTTAACAGTTCTGGATAGGTTACACTCAAGTATTTGGGTTAGGTTTAGTTATTCAATACTTGTGTGGTAGAATAGAAGAGACTAGTGAAGGAGTAGGTAGGTAGGTAGAGGGAGAGACATTGTAACTGTATAGCAGGCTGTTGGAATAATTGGTAGGGGAGCAATAGGGAAGGTTTGAAGGATGCTGGGATTTGTATGCGAGGCAGGACAAGAGGTGTCAGTTTCACTAGTTGATGTAAGGGTATAGAGTGTAAGGTGGGGTTTAGCCAGGTGGTGAGCATGTGCTAATCCAAGTGTTCTTGAGATGTACCTTCAAGTGTTATTTACATATGTCCTTTTGGACAGCTGAGGTAATACATGTGGGTAGGGAGTTCCAGGTTCTGTCAATATAGTTGGGGAAGAGGGTGTCACCTACTTGTAACTTTAAACATTAATAGAAATGAAAACGGGGTTGATAGGTAAGTGGTGTTAAAGGGGCACAAAGAGGGTAAGATAGTAGGGGAAATAGCCAGGAATGTGCAGGAAGGCTGAAGGGAAGATCTACAGCTGGCCATTTCTTCTCCAGCAACAGCTGTGCATATACACTGATTTTGGAGGTAGATTTGGACACTCACACTCCTAGGTGGGGGTAAGGACAACAATAATAAGTTGTGATGCCAATTAGATTGACTTACATGCCTACAGTGGGGTATTGCAACCATGTGTTCTTTGGTGTAACTTAGTGGGTTTTGCAACAACACATCTGGTTATACCATACTTTCCCATGTAAAATAGACTGTGCTGCATTGGGATTCATACAGGGAATGGCTACTCATTAAGTGACAGCTCTGCCCAATTCACACTATTGCTTACTTCCATGAGGCGGTCCGATTAGAAGCACTCCAGCCAACACCTGCATGCCTCGACCCATAATTTCATAACCATAGTTCCCCCCAAAGCCTCTCCTCTACAGCACTCATCCTTACTCTGGGTGCAGGACAGGTCTAACCACACCACTACACACTGCCCACTCTCCACTTCTCCAGACCCATCTCGCTCATTGTCTTGACCCATGGGTCATTAGGCTTTCCAAACCTTGTAGTCCGAGTACATAATCATTGTATGAACGGGACTCCAATTACCAGTAATTTTTGGGTTGTCCCACAAGGGACGTTCCTGTCTATGTTTCTAGATTAGACTTAGCGGGTCCACAGTGTTTTCTCCACTGGTTGTATCCTGCCTGTGGTTTGGGGAGCAGTGGATTGTGTACTTTGTTTGTGTGTTTATTTGTATGTTTCCCCTGTTTGGCTGGAGGGACAATGGTACATGTTACACATATGTTGACTGAGCCCCTCACCCCCATTGGTGGTGCCTGTGATCATATGTCACTCTTATGTCCTGTGTCATATCATAGATATATATCTGTGTATATATACACACACACACACACACACACACACACACACACACACACATATATATATATATATATATATATATATATATATATATATATATATATATATATGCATACACACACACACACACACACATATATATATATATATATATATATATTGCTGTATATATATATATATATATATATATATGTATATATATCTAACGACATGTGGATGTATGGTTGTCTGCATATGTATATATCTATATGTGGGTATTTATATATATGTATGTCTATATATGTATACATATGTACTACAGAGAGGGAGAGATATATATCTATTTAGTTATGGATATATATATATATATATATATATATATATATATATATATATATATATATACACATACACATAGATCTACATATATAGCTACATGTCCTGTAATGTTGACTGGTATTGCTGGATACTATGTTTGTGGAAACGTCAACCTTATGTATATCTGCAGTGGCTTAGTGGTTAATGACATTGTCTATGGTATGCAAGGTCCTGGGTTCGAGCCTTGCAGGCATTGTTTATTTTGTTGCTGGGCAGAACACTGGCCGTTGGGTACAGAGTGCTTAAGGCACGTCAAAGCAGTTGTAAGCAGGTTTGCACAGAGGTAAGCCCTGCTAACTTCCAGTTACAGTGTCTTACACTCAGTTAGCTTCTAAATTGCTTAACCTGTGCAGGCAGTGCTTACCCCTGTGCAAACAGACTTAAACCCATGTATGTTTCCCATATACCTGACTTAGACATTCCTATTAGGTTTCCTGTGCATACCGAGCAACCTTGTGTGCCATGTATGCTTTGCGATACCTACAAATACAACCATTAGTGTAAACGAAGTCACACATGAAGTCTATTGTTATTACCAGGGAAACATTTGTCCCATGCGGGACAACCCAAAAATTGGGTATTCTGCTTTCCGCTAAAACCATGGCTGCAAAGGTATGCATGGCTATATGCATGGACTACAGCATGTGGCAGGTCTAGGATACTTGGGTCGGGACAATATACAGGATGAGTCCCGAGGGGGGGGAGGCATGGAGGGTGGGCAATGTGTGGTGGTGTGGCAGCTATGGGCCTGTAACCAGGGAAGGGATGGTGGCTGCGTGTGTGCAGCAGGGGGGGGCGTGGAACTGTGGGTAATGAATGTATGGGTCGAGGATGGCCTGGGTTGGATGGGCCTGTACTGTTCGGCCTGCCTAGTGGGTGGGGGAGAGGGTAATGTGATATAAACATGTGAAAAATAAAAGAAGACTAATTTAAATCCCTATTTAAATGAAACACTTACAATAAAATGAACTTGGTAGTGTATTGCAGGGTGGACGTGTTTGGCTGGAGGGGTATGCCAGTTCGTACAACATATATTGTTTGGGGCCTCTCAACCCCATTAACAGTGCATGTGGACATATATGTTTCTGTTAATCTATCATTGCTATCTACAGATGTCTAGCCATATATACCTATATGGGTATATATATTTGCTTACATATTTATAACTATGTTCGTATATACCTACGGAGATATATAGCTGCGTACATATATGTAACTTGCTGTGTATATGTGGACATATAGGTGTTGACATATATATGTGTAGATGTTGGCATTTATATGTATATATGTTCATATATTTGTGTGTGTATATATATATATATATATATATATATATATATATATATATATATATGTAACTACATATATAGATATGTTGTATCCATTTAGATATTAATATATTTACACACACACACATATACATCTAGATGTAGGTATACATTCTCTGTAGTGTTGCATGACTGGGCTGGATGTTACGTTTCTGAAAACATAGAATTTATGCGTATCTGGCATGGCTTAGTGGTAAATCATTTTGTGCATGGTCCTGGGTTCGAGCCTTGCAGAGGCTGTTTATTTTGTTGCTGGGCAGAACACCGGCCGTTGGATGCAGAGTGATTAAGGCACTTTAAAGCAGTTGTAAGCGGGTTTGTGTGGGTTTGCATGGAGGTAAGCATTGCTAACTTCCGGTCACAGTTTCTTACACCCAGTTAGCTTCTCCTTTGCTTAATCTGTGTAGGCAGTGCTTACCCCCACGCAAATGCACTTAAACACGCTTACTATCATATGCTTACTACTGCTTATCTGTGCTTACACCTGCTTACTGCTGCCTTATTCATTATGATACTGACTCTTCACATGTGCATTTCCTGCAGTACTCCAGTTCATAAATATATATTTACTGGATTTTTCAATACAAATATTGGTTATGCCATGCTTTGCCATGTAAAATCGACTGTGCTGCAGTGGGACTCAAACTGGGAATGCCTGCTCATTAGGCGAATGCTCTGCCCACTACACTATTGCTGTGCTGCATCATTTGCATGTATCTTCCTTTGTTATCCTCTTCAGCCTTTTAAGCAGCTTTAACCATAGCAAAGCAATGGGTACACCCGCGCACCTATGGTTAGCTGTACTCAGAGTTTTAACAAACAGTAAAGGGGTTTCTTCTTTTGATTTTTATGTCCTGTTGCTGTTGTACACATGGGGGACAGTTGGTGCTGCTATGCGGACACCTTTGAGCGGTCTCGCTCGTTTATTTCCACTTTCTGCTGTTCAGGAGTGTGTTTCTTCTGAGAGCTCTGCTCTCAGACATGCCCTCTGCACTCTTACATGCTCCGTGGAAGCCTGGGAGGTCAGGCAGCACACCTTCATTAATATGCATGGTGTGCTGCCGTCCTCCTCCTACACGGGTGCTTCCATGCAGGACTACACTAGTCCTGCACGGATGATTAGTGAATCCAGGGGATTGTCTAGTTTTAGCTGATATAATTTCTAGTGTGCAGCTAGTATTGCTAAGACCACATCTGTAACTGTAAGCAATGGATAGTACTCTCTTTCAGTCACTTTATTCAGATCTTATGAATCAATACAAATGGAAACCATGTCTTACTTTATAAACTATTTACCTACTTTATTGGATTTTCCTTGTTGCATGTATCACTGGTAAAGTTCCAGGATCTATTCACATGTGATATTTTCCTGACAATGTTCCTAATTGTGTGATTAATTCATGAAGGATGTCATCACTGTGGCTCTACATAGTATTATTGAAGCTTCTCTGACAGTGCGACTGCTCGTGGAAGTATATAGGAACATATTCACTCTGTGTTTTTGCACAAAATTATCATTCCTAGTTTGTCCCAAGCCAACAGACTAAATATTTGGAAAATTAGCTTCTTTAAGTGTCATGGTTAGAAATAAGATATTGCAGTTCTTATTTTTATATTAACATAACAGTATCTTTTGAGTCAATAGCTTTACTTGGTACCTTGACTAAGTTAATATGTGCACAACTCTTTTCTTATCTTCTATTTAGCCACAAGGCTTCAAAAATGTCTTCAGATACAATATTATATTCTGTACCTGTGCCTATGTTAAAGTTAATATCTTATTATTTGTATTTATTGCCAACAATCTGAATTAAATACTTCAGACTTTATTGCATCAACTTTGCAATTTTATAATGGCCACAAATAACATATTTAACATTTCTGTTCAGTGACATGCAAGTTGTTTGGAATCTATTGTTCTTTACTTTTACACTTCACTTGCAAAATGATTCTATTGCAGCTTCTAGAAAACTAATTAGATGAAAAACATTTCTTCTTCTCTTGCTTACTGACACACTTAGTAGAAATGACATGACTTTTAGCTGTACCATAGTTCTTGTTCAACTCATGGCTCTCTTTCTGGTCTCCATTACTGTTAGAGTGCCTTTTTAGTTAATGTGGCATTTTTGACTTTTAGCTGATTCAGATTTCATTGTGCATGCTTCAATTTCCAAAGTTAATTGTAGTTTCACTTACTCCACTGGTGTCTAAAGATTATGATCAGATAAGGTCTGCATCTTTTAATCCTGTTTCTTTTATGATCATTTGTTATAGCACATGAAGACAAAATTGGCTTAGCGACAGACTGTGGCAAATTTTTATCACATAGATAATAATCTGATCTGAGGCCATTTCACCAATATGTATTTTGTTGGACAGCTGGAAAATTGATATAGAGAGTAAAGTTCCTATGCACAGAACTATTGGTAAGGGGGTTATTGTGTCCTAGGAATGATTCAAGTACTAAGCCTGGGGCAAAGAAAGCAAATGAAATTCAGTACTATACAAATGCAATCTTACATACTGGGAAACACAGTCTTGAATTTTACTGTAAACTTTTTTTTTTTTTGCACTACTGAAGCTTATCCTGACTTGGGTATCTTGATAGACAGAAGGTGAATTTTTGAAAAGCACATAACTGAAATGGTTTTAAAGTAAGTCTGTACAACATATGTTTAGAATGGGTGTGTACGTGTGTGTGTGTGTGTGTGTGTGTGTGTGTGTGTGTGTGTGTGTGTGTGTGTGTGTGTGTGTATGAATTAGAAAAAAAATTCTGTGTTAAAAAAAGGTAGCATAAAGAAAGTAGTGTGGAAATGACATTTTAAAGTTTCTGTTTCCAATCTCATTTTATTACAATTTCAAAAGTATTATAATTTAGTATAGCAAGCAAAGGTGAATACCAATTCTCACAGCAGTCATTGATAATTGGTTGTTTTCTGCCTTCTATTGCAGACTGGGAAAACACCAAAACCTGACTTTTTGAGTTATTTTTGGATATATTATATATAGAAGGGTACAGACATGCCTGCATGCACAGATTATGGACAATGTTCAGAACATTGCTAGCTAATGCATGAATACAGTATAAGTAAGGAGATACAGCTATTCATCTTACTATATATTGACAGATTTTTTTGTAGATAATGTACGTTTTGCAGACCTTTAAATTCCTAACCTTCCAAGCTAGAAACAAGGATGTAACTATTTGTATGGATCTATTTTCTTTACATGAAAGTACATTTCAATGAATTGTACTTACCTGAGCTGAATCCACCAAAGTACCAGTTCAACAAATGAATAGACTGCTGAATTCCTTTCCCTGTGAAAGGAACCACTTGGACACCATGGTAACCAAACAAAACAGAGGAAAAGTAAGCCTACCAAGCCCACCCAACCCCCCCACCTAAATATACCAACTCCGAGATCGCAATACATAGGAGAGAGGGCAGATTCCACTATGCTGGCCAAGTGGTTCCTTTCACAGGGGAAAGGAATTTGGCAGCCTGTTCACTCGTTGAACTGGGGCTTTGATGAATTCAGCTCTGGTAAGTACAATTTGTTGAAACGTGCTTTCATGTAAAGAAAGTAGATCCATTTGTGTGTGTATATAATATATATATATATATATATACACACACACACACACACACACACACACACACACACACACACACACACACACACACAGCATTTTAGACACTGAAGAAACAAATTCATGCAAATATTTTTTTCTGCTGCTGCTGATAAATCTAGGTTGATATTCAAAGGTAAAGCTTGCTGTAATTTATAGATTATGAAATGCTGACCTGAGATCCATTGCAAATAATTCTCACAATGAACCAAACCTTCAAAAAAACATTGTTTTTCTTGGAAACAGTCAAGTTACTGTATATTAAGTCCCAAATCTATCCTGCAAATGTTTGCTACCATATTCACTATTATAATTAGTATGTTTCCCTAAGTATAACAGGTAGCAAGGTACATTATAACACATACAAAGCAGTGTATCTGTTTTATCATTACAAATATACAGCTCTTTCAGCTGTCTGCTGTTAGCCTTAAAGCCATTTGCCCTTAGCCTCAAAGCTAACATGTTTTTGACCTGACTGGTTGTAAGTTTCCATTTAACATCTTAAATGATCATAATCTCTATGTAAAATGTGTTAATGTATTGAAAGGCTGACAAACACAAGCTGGAAAACTGTCCGTTTGATCACTTTCCTTCAACAGAAATATAAGGCAAGGATGCACATTATTATATTAGGGACTATCACTTCAAGAATGTGTTAGAGAAATCTAACACCATGTGGGGAATATATTCATTTATGGAAGGAAAACATTCTATATACTTTTGGTTCAGGGAGTTACAGTTGAGGGTTGAGGATCACAAATATCGCAGAAGCATCTTTTAAGTGAGACCAAATGTCAAAGTATAACATTTCAAAATGAGATTAAAAAAATAAAATTGTGGTCCAACCAAATTCTCAAGTAGTTTAATTTCTGTAATGTGTCAATATTCAACTCGATGTCCATTGAATCTGGTATCTAAAACTACTTGTTTTAGTAAGCTCTCGTACTACTTGTTTGAGATCTATCCCTTGTAGGGCATCAGTGATAACCTGCACTATGACTGCTGTCAGGGTGATACAATTAAATTAAAATTAAACTAAATGTAATTTCTCCCAAAGCAATACTTCTTGTTTTTCTCTTATCCTAAAGATGCCTTTCATTTTGCCTGCACGTGGAGATCTTTACTGATTTTGTTGCCACTCTCAGTCTCCATTGTGGTCACAGCCTTGTTTCATCCTCATTTACTTAGTTCCTTCATTATCCTATTTTATCCATCATGCCCTCTCATAAATCATACAGCCCAGTCTGTCTATATTTTATTGCTGTACTCTGTATACCATGGACTGGTACAAATTAATGTTTTCAAGATTCACTCCACATGGACTTGAGAGAAAAAAAAAAAACAAGTTCCTGGCTGATGTACTACAGGTTAAACAAAAATTAAACAAACAAAAACTCAAATCCAAACAAAAGTTTCCACTTGTACTCTTCTTTCACTTACACACAAAATACTATAATGGATATAGTGATAGGCTAATATATGAAACCTTTACTTATTTTAATATGGCAAGCAAAAATGAATGCCAGTTTTGATAACAGTCAATGACAGTTGTTTTCTGCTTTCTATCTCTGAGTGGGAAAACAGCAAAACCTGACATTTGTGAGTTATTGTTGGACAGATTATATAGAGAAAAGCACAGACATACCTAAGCAAATTGGGATGGTGGTCCATGTGCCATTCAAACACTGTACCCTTGGCTTTCCTTGCAATTTGTAGTTCTTTGAACATTGGAATGTTACGGTTAATCCATTGTTATATGGTGGCGGTATCATTTCTATAGTGTCTCCATGACGAATACGTGGTAGCTCTTCACATTCCAGACTTTCAACTGCCACAATAATATGACATATTAAAAGCATTATATTTTTATTACCATTTTCATAACAATATTAGCCTTACGTTAAGATCATCTTCCATTACTTCAAAATCCATTTAAAAATCAATTTCCTTGAAGTATTTCACCTTTGAAATGCAACTTGCACAGTTTGCATTATCAGTAAATGTCCATTAGACCTATCTAGTAAGACAATTCCACCTTATAATTCAACCAAATACAGCAGATATGCCAATCTCCTCAATAATTAGCTGCATTAAACAGCATCACATATTTTGTCTTTTTATGTTTTTTTTTCAAACATGTATTACATTTTCAAAGGTGCAGCAAACGCATATATTAGCAAAACAACTGTACTATTTATTTATATCTGAAGGAACAGGGTCTAAATTTCATATGAAGATATAACGGTCATCTATATAGAATCAGGATAACAGATATTAAGGAGTGGGGGTATTCTGTGTTGCATAGTATACCCATTCATTATACTTGCATACAGCTATATCAAAGTTACACACTTGTATCCCAACTGAGGTTAGCCAACAAGATTAAACCACTTTATTTCAATAATCCTGTTTTGCTGAAATGTTAGAAAATGGCTATATCTGCATGATTAGATAGTAAGCTGCTATAGTAATGTGCTACAACACTCTCCATTCTCTTTTTTGTACTGGAAGGTAAGGCAAAGAACAATCAGAACTTGTGCCTTCCCAAAGTATTACTAATTGCCCTAGATATGCTGGCAACTTATTTCAAGATTTTTCCAAAAATATTGGATTTCCAAGAGTCAATGGAATTTTGAGGGCACCACTAACATGAAGTGTTAGAAGCTGGAAATATGTGCTAGTTTTTGTAGCTGGTATAAGCTTCTCTGATTTTTTTTTATGCAATGTTTTTCCTCAGCAGGGACAAAGTGACAGTGTGTGGGGTACCTACAATATGGGACTTAAGCTTCTCGGTGAGAGCAATATGTAAAATACATTTATGCCCTTGACACTAAGATTGTGAGAGGGACATGACAGGAGGCCTAAGAAGTTCCCACAAGATAGAAGTCAGTTCTGCAGTTTCTAATATATCCTTGAAGATTTTCTAAGAGATGGTTGGTAATGCTTATTATGGGCAAGCTTGATTTGAGCAAGTTAGTTCTTAGTCCAGTGGGGAAAGTGGAAGCAGTGGTCTAAAAGTCTACCTCAAAGTCAGTTTCAAAGAGGTATGGCAAGTCATACCTAGAAATTTAAAATCAGCAATGACATTATTTAAAAAAATAAGTGCAATCGACATGGAAGTGCAAGAATGACCATGATTCAGGAGGTGGTGGTATCAATGTATGCACCCCTCCATATGCCTAGAATGTTCTCCAAGTTAGATAGAGGCACCATTCTGATGTGCACTAGACCCTGAGCATATAAAGCTTATATGTGTGTGCTAAGAACATGATTATCTGAAGAAAGAAAGGAAAGTTGAGAGTTATATAATCATAAATTTTAACTGATAGAGATAATTATTTCCACTGAGGGAAGTGTGTGTGTTTCAGATAAGAAAACAAGAGATTCAGTTTCAATGCCAGTGACAAGGGTGTAAGATTTGTGGAGATGATGTAGTACTAAAGAAACACTACAACACCGTGGGAACCAGAGAATTAAAAAAAATGAATAACTGAAATAACTGGAATAGATATGTACTCCACTCAAAAATAAAATTTAGAACTCCTATCAAACTAAGGAATAAATACCAGAAAATGTTTATTTGATGCATAGCATGCTATTTTAGCCCCTTCCAGATTTCAGTGAGATTTCTTCAGAGCACAGTAATGAAATAATAGCCAGATCTCAAAATTTAAAAGAGGTTTTATAGGGTCATCAGCTAAATGCATGTTTTATTTAAAACAGTTTTATGTAAATTGCATTTTTTTGTTACAGCTATCCATTGCTTCAAAGTTAAATAAAGATTATTTCAGTTCTTTACATGTGTTCAACATTTTGTCTATGAACTGGTGCTGACCTTAGCTCTTCACTGCTATCTTTTACATAAAATTCTAAGTAGGTTATGGAGGCTACAGCCCACTGAAGGGGCTAATCTAAGTGAAGGTTTGCCATAATTGTTTCAGTGTGAATGCAATCATATATCATGCTTTTTTCAATAAAATATTATCCATAATACTTATTAACATCTGTCTTTATTTTATAGTATACAGTGTTATACTGAAAGAATCCTTCCATTCTGTACACTTTAATATATATATATATATATATATAAATATATATATATATATATATATATATATATATATATATATATATATATATATATATATATATATATATATATATTTCATCAAAGTAATCTAACCCCTCACTTTTTTGCTTAATTGTAATTCACAGAGATAATCTTTTTTCTTGCTATAGCCTCCAATACTAGCCTAAAATGTTCACTAGCTGCTTTCAAACACCCTTGTAAAGGCAGATGCATGATTTCACATTTTGATGTTAAAGTTTTGCTTCCACTTTCTTGATCAAATGCAGGCGGTTTTGTATGTGCAAGTCTCAGCAGTACCAACTACTTTGTGTAGTCTGTGTAGTTTCATATTCTTAGCTATTGTATAAGCGCTTTATATCAGCCTCACAATTACAGCACTCCTAAATATGCTAAAAAGAGTAGTCACAGTATAGTCCTTGTGAAGCACTACAAAATGCGATAGCCAGTGTCTTGTACATTTTTGTTCATTAGCTTCAGTGCAGCCTGTTACATCACACCTTGTACCAGCTTTAGTAACAAATATTTTAATAGCAATTTCTTGTCGGGGAAGATTGACATACTTTACTAAAATCTAGGTAAACCAGGTGAACTACTATTGATAATAAACTGTACTAAACTGGTCTAAAGTAATTTTTTGTAGTGTCTGCAATTTTAAAACATGAATAACAAGGAGGGACATGAGTCTGAGTGCTGCATCTTGTCAGTGTTATCAGAAGTACAGTAAACTAGACCAGATTATGTAAATACAAGACTCTGAATGAGATTTCAAGTGCTAGTAATTTAAAGCACACTTACAAACATTGCATTCCTTTTTTTCAGAGCTAAACAATATCTTATCTTCCAAAGTAGATAATTAACATATTGCATAAGTATCCAAGAACATCTAATAAACATTTACTTATATAGTACTTAAAGATCTTTATGATTTTCAGAAATGCAGTTATTGTTTCAAAATAGTCATCAGTATAAAAGAAGAGTATTACAAAGGACTGTGAAACATTTTCTCCAGCATTTTAATAATATCATCTAGTTGTTTCAATAATTATGCATTTTTAGTTATTTCAGGCCATGAATTGTCTGAATATCTAGTTGGCAATTTGATGTCTGTTCTGCTGATATTGAGGTATTAGGAACTTCCTTTTTTCTCAATAGTTCATATTTGTTCTTTATGTTAATGTTTTCCTTTGCTAATACCTCTTGAGATATTTCTTTGACAATCTTTCTGGGTACTTCTCAGAATACCTCACCATTTCAGAAGGCAGGGCAAACACAATCTTTGTAGTCTAAGCAGGTATTCTGAGATATATTTGTTTTAAATAGCTCTCTCTCTCTTGCTCCTTTCAAGGACTCTACTATTCTCAGAATGAACAATAGTCATCCTTGGCTGCTCATATTGCTTCAAAAGAGTACCTTCTGCTACTTTTCTAACAAGACCTTTTTTTCTTTCTATCCCCCTTTCTTTTCTTTACCACCAATAGAAGACCTTTACTAGTTTTTCAGTCACCTGGACCATCTTGTGGCCTACAGGTTTTGTATGATTATTTTAGTAAGTAATTGAAATATAGTTTATGTCTGGATTCTCAGCCACAATCCAGCCAAAATGTACTTACTTAAAAGTTGCCCAAAAATGAAAATACCACATCTCAAACCTGTGAAGTATATTCAACATTAACACTCCTTCACAGTGCAGAACTAGGATCAAGTACAACCATGGGTTCTAAAATGGGGTCATGTCTATTAGGTCAACATACTGAGATGTGGTATGTCCATCTCTCAGTTACTTCATCCTGATTTTATGTAGTTCAGTAGGACTGCATTCAACAGCAGCAATGCAAATATTGAAGACAGATGGTTTCAGTTTGTTTTCAAATGTGGTGCTTCACAAAATTGAACAAATGTTACAATGTATTTTATTCCAGTGCCATGTTAAGAGGTTGTCAGATTTGAGCTTCTCTACCTGATTTCTGATCGATCCTCTGATTGCAAATTTGCTATGCCACTTTTTTGCACACTGTTAATTCTGTGGACATGTTAATCATTAATTTATTCACAAATAAATCACACTCATGACATTGTGTCACCACATTCATTCCACTCAAGTTAATAATTAATTTCATTTTACACACCTTAGCAAAAATGATTTCTTTTTCCACAGTATCAACACACTTGATTGATCATTAGTTGTTTCTTTCTTTTTATCATGCTGGTAGACAAATTTCATTCAAAACTTATCATCCACACAAATTTATTTTCATTATCTATAAGCAGATCTTGATGTCAAGAGACTAGGTTCTTAAAAACAATCTCATACAAATAAGTACATTAATTGAGGCACAAACAAGATCAACTTGTACAGTAGTTCACATTTGAATCTAATGTACTAAAACAGTTACAACTGTACTCAGCTTAAATGTTTTAATACTTTCTGAAAAATTATTGTACTGACACATAATTAATATGGTTAAACATAAGTTTTGATAATAAAATTACTTTAAGCATTACTGACTTCCATGTCATAAAATTACTAAGAATGGAAGTTATTTACTTATTATAATAATAGATCTGGATGAGTAGGTCTGTCCTCATAAATAGCTGGACTAATGCCATCACATATTAGCCAACACATCATTTGAAACTCAGTTGGGCTACTACCTCCTCCCTTTTACTCATAATGAGATGTGTGAAGATCTTCCTCTAGATGTCTCATGTATGCAGTGTAATCTACAGTATAAAAATAACTAATGACCTCTAGACCAAGTCAACAAGAGAAATAAGAAACAATTTTGATTGAGATGGACCTATTTATCCAAATCTATCCTAACAGTAAATACATAACTTTCATATTGGGTATGAGGAGGTACTTTCTTACCAACAGTAGTATAGAGTTTCAAGTTCATCTTTTTAAGTGGTCTCCCTCATTGTGACATTTATCTGATCACTGTGGTACTAGAGAAAGACAGAGACCTACTGATCATATTCAGCTTATAGTGTCTTACAATAGTATTCCATACATGACAAATAACTCCTGCACAACATCATCCAATCCTGCACTGTAAAAGAAGGTCATAGGGGTAGCTATTCCATTAGTGAGTGAGCTCTAATCTAAGAGAAGAAGATCTTGTTTAACCCCCCCCCCAATCAGACAACTATTTATTTAACTAAGATCATTTTAAAAACTTTAAAATAACATTTAATTGAAAATATGAGATAAACAACTGGGAATCCTCCATAAATTATTTTGCTTTGTCCATGTAAAATATGAATTTGCTATGAACACCCATAACAAGCAATAAATATTCTCTTCTATAAATGATAAAGAATGCAGACAGGTGAAATGACTGCATGAGGTTTGTTTCCTTGGCTACCTTAGGCATAAAAAGGATTTGCATGCATTAAACTCTGTCTTTTTCAAAGACCAGGTACGAAGGATGTAGATAAGCAACTCATAAACTCTTTTAGCTGAAGTAGTGGATATTAAAAGTGTTTTCCAAGCCAAAAAACAATCCTGCAGTTGAACATGGTTCAGCATGAGAGAAGAATGAGCATTTCTAGTATGACATATAAATTCCAAAGAAAGACAGGATTCATGAGAGAAGGTCTGATATGAAATATACTTTTCAAAAAGTCCTGGTACTCTTTAAAGATGGTAAGGACAAGAGCCCTGAGCCTTGATGGAAACTGAATAGCACCCAAGTGCTTTGTAATAAAATAATCAAATACTAATTGTGGTCCATGTCAGATATCTGAGACAGATAACCTAAAATGCTGAGAGCACTAAGGCCATATAGGGATCTAGTCTTTTAGAAAAAACACAGGGTTAAAAATGGGTTCACTTGCTTCTGTATACATTTTTTTGTATTTGGTTTCTCAGCATAAATGAGAATTACTACTCTAGAGGGGTAAACAGGGTCTCTGTCCATTAGTGGAAGTTGAGAAACCACACAGTTAATAGTAAGGCATATTGGTCTGTGGGGCTTGTAAGAGGGATGTGACAATAGAGTCCTGAATGGGTTACAGATGGAACGATTTCTCAAAGTGATGAGATCTGAACAAGGGCACCCAAACCTGTTTAGGCCAACATGGGATTGTGATAATTACTCTGAACTTCTTATATCTGGCTTTGTGTATAGAATTTAGAATATAGTTAAAGCTTAAAGGAATCCCAAGGGTCATTTCTGGGCGACAGCCTTTTCTATGATATTCCTCTGGAGGAGAGAAGGCAGAAAAGAAGTTGCTGCACTTGCTGTTTGCTGAGTAGGCAAAGAGGTTGCAACAAAGCTTTTGCCAGTGGCAGAGCAGTTTCTGCACCACTGATGGACTGAAGGACCAGACAATGACTGAGACTGTCTACTAGGCAATTAGCTCCCCCAGGAAAGCAGTTTGGGCTGAGAAAGTGGTTTGATGACGTAGCCCATTCCCACACTCTTACTGTTACATAGATAAGAATGAGTTCTTTATTGTTTGTTGATATCAAAAATCAATGTCATGTTGTCAATGTGGATGACTTTTGTAACTTGTCCTGAAGTGTGAGGAGGGCAACCTTCAACTTCAGAATGGTGATGTGCAAACTGGTGTCTGTGACAATTCACCTTAGACAGTATACCTTCATAGTTCTCCTAGCCTAGGATGACGACACCCATGGTGACTGTCATTAAAGAATTAGGAAGTTTAAAGGATTGCCCATTCTCTGAGATGGAAAATTCATCCATCATTTCAGATGTGTCCTGCATTTCTCTCTAAGTTTGAGGCCATTGAACTCTTAGTCTCCAGAGAAAAAATCTCATATAATATCTTAAAAATGGAACCATATGGAATATTGCTGCCATCAGCCTCAAAGCCCTTAGACAACTATAGGCTGTTTTATGGGTTCCTATTACATTGTCGAATCCATGAAACTTCGAACCTGAGAATATCGAACTCAGATGTTCGAAGTTTCAAGAATTTGAATGTAAAAAAATAAATAAATAGAAAACCTAAAACCTACCTAACTGTTGCAAGCAGGGAGGCAAGCCCCCCTGCACCCCCCACACCCACCACTCTTTAAATATGCCAACTCTGAGATCGCAATACAGTGTGAAAAGGGAAGATTTCAGAGTTGGTATATTTAAAGAGTGAGGTGTGTGGGGGGTGCAGGGGGGCTTGCCCCCTGCTTGCAATACTTTATTTTTTGTTTTGTTTTTTTTTTCCATTATTGAAGTTCTGACACTTTGAACATAAGAGTTCGTCCTTATGGTGTTCGACGTTTCAGAACTTCAATAACATAATAGGAACCCACTGTTTTATATTGTGCCTAAAAGATTTGAGTGACAAGGTTTACACTGGAAGAAACCTATCCATGAATAAATGAGGCCTGTATGACATAGTGTCTCGACTGCAGCTTATAAAAGTCAACAAATGAGAAGGCTCTCTCTTTCTCAGTCTGTTTCTCTCACTCTCTCACTTTGTAGTGTTCTCTGTAATTCTCAACAAGTTAAGTAGAGACTTCCAGATAGATATCAGTCTGCTCAGTGAAGGAATGCCCAGGAACCATTCATCTAGATGGGAAAATATCTTTATTCCTTTAATCCTTACAGCCTATTGTTTGTGGTAAATATGGACATATATTTGATGAGCACCTTGAGAATGAGGTGAATCTGGCAGAGACTTGAATTAGAAATTCCTAGCTGAGTTTGGCCCTGAGATTTAAGACTATGACTACATTTCTACATCACTTCTGTGTTTTACTCCCACTGTCTCTATTTATCTACTGTTTGACCTACAGCAGGGCTGCACAGTGGTGCAGAGTTTACTGTTGTCATCTCACAGCAAGAGGTTCTCCAGTTTAATTCTTGGCTGGGGTGCCATCTGTGTGGAATCTGCATGTCCTTCCTGCATTCATGTGGGTTTACTGCAGGAGCTCAGGTTTCCTCCCACATTCAAAAGACATGCTGCAGGTGGATTGGACACTCTAAAATGGAATTATGGGGATCAGTACTCTGTATCAGTTGCCAAATATATTTTATTTATTCATTTTTTTATGCTCATAGCTTTATGTACCTGGCACCACGGACTTACACTTGTCAACTGTCTCTGTGCTCAGCTTGGCTGAAATGAGCAGCTTAAAACAACATAGCAATTGCCTCATGTTTACAAACAACCACCTACTAAAACAAACTGACACAGTGTGTGCGAGTGATTCAGTTATTTAATGCTACTGGAGGCAAATCTCTCACATGGAGACACAGCAAATAAGCATCCCTTGGAATTTGGGTTGTTAATTCCCTCTCCTTAAACCATCATGTGACAAAAGAAGTCAGAAACGCCTACTTAATGCATCTAATTGCCAAAGCAATTTACTACATATCTAAAGAGGTGATTGTTCCCTTATATTCAGAATTGATTAAGCCAGTTATTAACTAGAGTGCCACCTTTAGGATGTACCTCACCAGACAAGCCAAGCAACTAAAAAAACCCTAGAAGTTCCTAACAAAGAAGATCACTAACTTACAAAAACTAAGCTATCAGAAAAGGAAGTAAGCACTGTCTCTGTATGCAGTATCTTATAGATTCCTGAGGGGAGATCTATGCCTTGCTTTCTTTTAGGTTCATAGGTTCATAGATCGTTACTGGGCTATTGACCCAAAGGTCTTTATAAGCCTAGCCGTGTGTGCCCAATGCACTACTAGAGACACCCAATATATAGGATCTTGCCTGAACTTGAGATCTTAGTTACCAATGACTTCCCATATCTAGGAGAGTCATAGGTGAAATCCCCAGCAGGAATTTATGGTTTCCTATCCAGTCAACCAGGCTATGCTTAAACAGCATCATAGAGGGGCTTTGTTTGATGTGAACTGGTAGCCTATTCCAGAGGAGTGGCAACCTCTGAGGGACATATCTGTCTGACTAGTAGGTCCCATTTATGTCACAGGCCAGGTTAAGGTCTCTGGAGTAGGTGACCCTTGTCCCATTTGACTTGCAGATGTGCAGCATTTCCATTAGGTTTGGCTTTGAGATTGCTCTGTTGGCCAGGCACAAGTCTCCTCTAAGTAGCTTGTATGGTTCATATTTTCATAGGTGTGTACAAGGCTAATGTCCCTGGAGCTTTTACAAGCCTAGTCCATAGAAGTGCCCTGGCATTGTGCCGCCCAATGTTAGTTCCCAGTGCCTCTGTCAAGTACAGCCACTGGAGGGATCCCCAGGGGTGAGCTTTCTATTACCCATCCACTCATCATGATTTGTCTTGAAGAGGGTCAGCAAGGTGCTCTGCTTGACATGTATGAGAAGTCTATTCCAGAGCACGGGCAGTCTCTGGACGAGGAACCTGTCCCTCCAAGATGTTCTGTTGATTGTGGTAATGAGGTTGAGGTCTCTGGAGCGTGTGGTGCGGAGGGATTGGCATTTCTTTAGATGTAGCATTTCTAACAGAGCTGGGTCAGACATGGCTTTGTAAGTCAAGCAGAGATCACCTCTAAGTAGGTGATATGAGACAGAGAATAGCTGGAGTCTTTTGAGTCTGTCTGCATAGGACATGTGTTTAATGCCTACAATCCTCTTCATGAGGTACTTCTGTGGCCTCTCCAGCTGTTGCATGTGTCTAGTGAGGTACATGCCAAATGGGGGATTATACTCATGAGGGAAGAGTAGAGAGAGATGATGACCTCTTTCTTCCTGAATGCAATAACCTTGGAAATGATATGTGCCACATAGAAGGACTTTCTGACCACAGTGGCAATGTGGTGGTCCAAGGAGAGGTTGTTGTCAATCTGCATCCCCAGATTTCTTATAATGCCTTCAGTGTTCAGTGGGCTCCCATCAATGTGGTAATTAGTGGGAACTGAGTTTTTACCAAAGGGTATGATGATGCATTTTTTGGTGTTAAGCTTAAGGCCATGGTTTCGACACCAGTCATTGTTCTCAGTGAGGCCTTTCTGTAGGATGTCTGCATCACTTGGGGAGTTAATAATGGTTTCCAGCTTGCAGTCATCTGTGAACTTGGTCAGCCAGAGTCCCTTTATGTTGGCCTTGACTTCTGAGAACTAGCTGCCTAACAGGAGAGGACCCAGGACCAACCCCTGTGGGACTCCACTTGTGACTGGTTGACAGTCTGACTTGGAGTCCGCCACTTTCACACTGTGAGTTCTATCTGTGAGCCAATTTGCAACCCACCTAGTGATATAAGGGTTGATGCCTAGTTTGGTGAGTTTATCAATAATTCCTGAGTGAGGAATAGTATTAAAGTCCTCAGCCAGATCAAGGTAGGCTGTATGGACTGCCTTACCTTCATCCACAGCCCTGGTGACTGATTCCAACCAGGTTGGGCAGGCATGATTTCCCTTTTACAAAGCCAAATTGCATGGAGTCTAGAGTTTGGAGATTTCCTATATCTTTGTTAATCAGGTCCATGATGATGTGCTCCATAGCTTTACATATCAGACTCATCAGGCTAATGAGGTGATAATTCGGGTCTATATCAGCATATAGAATGCTGAAAATGCCGAATGCAATTTCATTGAACTGAAATGTTTGAAATCTCAATAGAGCGAACTGACAGAACACTGATTTCTTTACCAGGGAAAGAAATCGGTATTCCATGCAAAAAAAAAAATTAATACTTTAAACTCTGACAGAAGTGGGGGGCTTTGCCCCCCACCCCTCCTACTTAAATATACCAACTCCATGACAGCACCACAGTGGAGGTAATAGCAAACTAAGATGACGGCCCGCCAATTTCTTTCCCTGGGAAAGAAATCAATGTTCCATCAGTTTGCTCTTCTGAGATTTCGAACATTTCAGTTTGATCAAATTAAATTCGGCATTTTCAACATAGGAACCCGATAATTCCCAGGCTGTGTAGTCACTCCCCCTTTATGGAGAGGGATGACTGTAGCAGTGCGCCATTTGGTAGGGACAAAGCCTGAGGTGAGTCTGTGACTGAACAGGGCACACAGATGTGGTGCCAGTTCGCTTTGTAGCTCATGTAGAACACAGCCAGGGATATTATTGGGTCCTAAGGAGGCTGTATTCTTGGCCTTGGGCAATGCAGCTTTAACCTGTACTGCAGTAATCCTGGGTGCCTGGCATTCTTCCGGTATTGTGATTGGTCCTTTGGGGGAAGAGGGATAAAGTTGGCACCGAATCTCTTGGCCAGTATGTTGGCAATATCTGTTGGCTCAGTATAGGATGTACCATTGTGCAGTATTTCAGTGAAAATCTGGGTATTGCCGTGGAGGTTCTTGATATAGCTGTAAAAGGCTTTGTGATTGTTTTTACTGTCTACTGCAATTCTGCCTTCATAGCTGGCTTTAGATGATTTGATGAGGGATCATAACTTTTTGTTGAGGCTAATAAGGGAGCTTTTCCAGTCTTGGGACTTCACCTTACTCTGAAACAGTTTCTTCCTTCTGTTGTAGAGCTTATTAATGGCAGGAACCACCAGATTGGCTTCCATTTTTGGAGGAGAGGGTCTTGGTTCTGTTGGGTATGGCTGGTTCCATGCATTTGTGTACATGTTCGTACAGTGCATTTGTGTATGATTCGGCAGTCATGCAGTTATTTTCCATTGGCATAGGTGCCGTGAAGTTAGCCACCTCTGTTTTTAGGAGTCCAAAGTCAGCTTTGGAGAAGTTTTCAAGGTGGTTACCTTTTCGGGGAGGTGTGGGTGAGATGTGGATTTCCATGGTGATTAGTTTATGGTCAGATCTGACCAGGAAGGGATTGACTACTGGTGTAGAGCAACGATCGTCCATGTTAGTAATAACCAGGTCAAGGATGTTAATTCCTCTAGTGGGGGTCAAAATGAGCTAGTCCAGGGCATTGAAACTGATGAATTTCAGGAAGCGTTGGGCCAGGGGTGGTTTCTGCCTCTTTAAACCAAGTCTCTGTTACAGCACAAATGTCGATGTTCTCTATTTTGAGGAGTGCTTTGAGTGAGTGCATTTTGAGATTTAGCATTAAGCAGCATGACCCTCAGATTGCATTTATTTATTTATAGCGGTTACAGTGGTAATTTGGTCTTTGGAACACCGCCTAAAAAGGCACTATAGGGGTGCCAAGAACCTTAGCCAGGGGTGACAGATGCAGGCCATCTCTGGCAAAGCATCGAGGTCTGTCAATCATGTCATCCCAAGCAGACAGATATTGGATCCCCTTAGAATGACACCAGAAACTTATCCAATTGCTGAAGTCAATCATTTTTTGTTTGTACTGCGGTATCTTTCTGGATGATGGTAGGATACTGCTCAGGACTAGTGTCATATCTGCCTGGCCCACATAATCCAAGAACCCCACCATGTCTTTTTTCATGTAGTCCAGGGAGGTGCATCTCAGGTCATTCACACCCACATGGACAATGACAGAGTCATACTTGTACTTGTTGTGGAGTGACCTGAGTGCATATGTTATGTGTCAGATTCTAGCACCTGATAGACAGCTGACTGCTACCTTCTACTTATTCAACCTAGTGAGTAGGACATCTGTGTGCCTCACTATTGAATCACCTATGATTAGTGTATTGGGCAAGGTGTTTAGCCTCAGGAGCTTAGGTTGAGGGGCATACTGTGGAAGTGGGCTATGTGTCCTGTGGTTTGTATTGTGTTGTGGTGGTCGAGTGCATTTCTGTCTTGGAGGTCTCTGCTGTTTGGGTAAATTTCTATTGAGAGCCTCTACAAAGGTGGGGGTGTGGTTTGTGTTTTTATGTGAGAGCTGTGATAGTGGGTATTCTAGAGGGCTATGTATTCCATGTGGTTTGATGCAGGTGTTGACCTCTTCTTGACCGGCTACTCTGGTCTTGGCTGGAGAGTGTATAGCTTCCAATTTGGTGATATAAGTGCATCTCTCACAAGTCTGAATGTTGGGAGGTAAGAGGAGAGGGTTGTCTGTGTACTTGAGGCAGTTGCTGCACTGCCTCAGAATGCCCAAGTACACCAGGTGGTCATAACTACTACGTACTGGAGCTATTTCTGTGAAGAATGACTAGTGCTGATGACACTTAGGTGTGCTACAATAATTGCTACAAAACCTGTTGAAGTTCAAAGTGATTAGGCTATTTGAAGTGCAAAAGAAAATGAACTAGCAAGATCTAAGGGAAAAACTGAAGAGCAGACTTTATGGCACCAGTAAAAGTTTGCCTCAGCTCGGAGCCACAGTGCAGAGCTTAAACAAGTGCAAACCTGCGCAAACATGGGCTTTTAAATCAGAAAGTTGAAAGGAATGGAAAAACTGCCCAAATGGCCAATAAACTACAATTTCTGGGCCAGAAACCAGTCCTCTTGTGGTAGTTAGGCTACCTAGTGCTTACCACTCCCACTGATAGGCTGGAAGGCTTTCCTCCAGCACAGAAAGGCTTGGGGCACTCAGAAGCTTACAAACAGTCTTGGATACAGCAAATCTGTAGCTGAACTAGACTAGTTACAGGAAAGACAGGAAATAAACACAAACATGGGCTTTTAAACCAGAAAGTTGAAAGGGATGGAAAAACTGCCCAAACGGCCATTAAACTACAATTTCTGGGTCAGGAACCACTCCACACCATGCTCCACACCATGCTACTGAGTACAGTGACAGTGACTTCAGTCTGTCACTATATGACATGTGCTGGAGATCCTGAATTTTCTTGGTTAGAAATCTCTGAGATCTCTCATGTTGCTGCAGGTGCCTGGTAAGGTACATAACAAAGGGAGCATTGTACTCAATTATTGGCCTGATGAGTCCTGCGTATAGGGATGTTATGACCTCTTTTGCTCTTGAGGCAATGCCTTTGCTAATGAGGTGTATGAATTAGCATGCTTCCTTACCACAGTAGGCAAATAGTGGTCAAAGTTTAGGCTACAATCAACTTACATTCCCAGGTCTTACTACTGAGTTGTTACTTAGGGTATTATTATTTAAATGATAGTCTGCAGGGATATCATTTTTACAAAAGGGGATGATAATGCATTTTTGCATTGACTTTGAGTCCATGGTTTTGGCACCAATCATTAGTTTGTGTAAGTCCCTCTTGAAATATATTGAGACTGTTTGGGGATTCAATGATTGTACCTAATTTGCAGTCGTTAGCAAACTTAGTCAGCCACAGCCCCTCTGTTTTGGCCTGAATTTCTGAGAAGTACATTCCAAATAATAGGGCGCCCAGCAATGACACTTGTGGAACCCTACTGGTGACAGGTCTGCTGGTTGAGGTAAAGTCCTCAGCTTTGACTGAGTATGATCTGTCTGTGAGCCAGTTAGCAACCCACCTGACATCATAATGGTTGATATTCAACTGGAACAGTTTATCAACGATGCCTGAATGTGGGATTGTGTCGAAGGCCTTGGTTAAGTCAAGTAAGGCTGTATGCACAGATTTTCCTTCATCTATGATGTGGTGACATTTTCAAAGAAGTCCACCAGGTTTAAAAGGAATGACCCGCCTTTAATAGAACCAAACTGTGCCGGATCAAAGGTTCAGAGATCACCTATATCCTTATTTATAAGGTCCATAACAATCTGTTCCATGTCCTTACAGATAAGGCTGATTAAGCTTATGGGTCTGTAGTTTTGAGGGTCTTCTGCTGTACCCCCTTTATGAAGGGGGGGTGACGGTTTCTGTTTTCCATTCAGCAGGGACAAAACCAGTACTCAGGCACTCGATAGACAACTGACCATAATCTTCTCCTTGTCCAGCCTGGTGAGTGGGACATCTCTGTGTCTCACAATGGCATCACCTATGACTAAAAAATTTAGTTTAGATGTGCTTTCCCTAAGGAGCTTATTTGATAAGACACTGGTGCTTGTGTTTTTATGTGTATTGTGTGCTGTAGGTGCTGTATAAGGTGTAGCATGTTTGTGTTTGGAAGGTCTATGTGTTTAGATAGGTTTCTGGTGAGTACCTCCACGTATGATGGTTTAACTGTTGACTGCATGGTTTGTGTAGGAGGTATAGTATGTGACTTGACAACTGCTTCAATGTTATTGTTATGTGTGTGAGAGAGCAAGGATTCCAGATTCTTAGTGTAGATGCATCTCTCACAAACTGTACTTGGGTGATTTAGGAGTAGAGGGTTGTCACTGTACCTAAGGCAGTTGCTACACTGCCTGATATCCATGTCAATCATGCTGGTAGGAGGAATGGAGGGAAACTGACCATCCATAATGCTAGGTTAAATCCTGTTTTCACAATGGGGAGAGAAAATGGAGGGGTGTGGTATAACCGGGGGCTCTAAATATGGTCTGTAGTAATGGGGTGCTCTATAAAGGGTCTATACTAGCAGGCATTCTCTAAATGGTATGAGACTATTGTAGATTTGGTGGTTTTGGGACTGTTTAAGGAGCAAAAATGCAGCTGAGGTGCTCTCTGAACAGATAAGTGCAATTTAAGGACTTCTCAGTTACTGAGGGAAATTTTATCCATTGATGTTTTGGTGCCTATAACTGCCAAAGGTTACCTCCACTGCATGACAGCACAAGATGGTGCACGGAGGTCCACTATGTGTAAACAGATGAATACAGCAGAGCAGTGGCTGGTTACCTAACTCTGTGGAGCTGTGTTAAAACAAGCGCAAACCCGCACAAACATGGGGCTTATGTAGCAACAATAAGCAAACTGAATTAAACAATTTAACCAATAAAAAAGCTCAAAACTGAGCCCTATGCCAGCAACCTTCAATCAAATGAGTCCTAGATGCAAGACTATGTGGTCCTGCAGTTTATGTATCTCTGCAAGTCAAACATTCTGACAAATAGCTGAGCCAGGTATCTAAATCTTCAATATCGGATATATAAAACGTAATGGAAACATAGGTTTATTACAGAGCACTTTCCTCATCTCTGGGACAGATTTCCTCCATAAATTAATCCATGTGCTACTCTAGCTTCCTTCATGTATGATCTAGATGATTGGATGGGTATTCACAAATTCACCCTATCCTTCGCTGGCTGGGAAAATGTATTGATAGAGTATGAGGAGGCCCATCTCAAGAGAAGCGAAGTACAGTCTAAGGGTGGGCCATGGCAAAGTTTAAATAGTAACAATGCTCAGTTACCTTGAATTTCCTATGATCATATGAAATGTAACTGAGATGACTGGATAGGTATGCATAAATTTACTCAGAGATTGACTGGGAAGGACCTCTTGGAGAAAGGAGTTGAGACCTGAGGGAAGGCAGTATTAAGAAATGAATGGTCATAAGACTCACTGACCTTGGAAATGCCATGAATTCATGATGCTATGGTCTGCATTTTACTGAAATGCAAAAGCTTTACAACATGCAAAAGATATCTGCAAAGTAAAGACATCATGTGTGGTACTGTGGTTAAAAATACATAGCTAAGGAAAGCTTCAAATGCTGAGCTGTCTATCACCTGACAACACTAGTCCTGCTGTTGAAAAGCGTGTACCTTATCATACCCATCAATGAATTTTCCAAGGTGAGACCATTGAATTGCATTATTGATTTAACTTAATTTCTTTTAAATATAAAGTTAAAGGCATGAGTTGCCATTTCATATTAAACTCTATTATGTTTTTTATGTCTCTCGGGCCTCATTTTTACTGAATCTTATTATTTGTCTTACACAAATATTTATACTGTTCTAACACCTCATTGAATTCTTTCAGCCGTGACTAACTTCATTCACACTGCACTCACTCGTTAGTTTGACATTAAATCATATTCTTGGAACAACCTGCTTCTCATCTAATCATTTATAATGTCACACATGATTCTATCTTATATTAATAATGTCACCCATGATGCTGTCTTACAATAATACTTTGCATAACATTTAATTCACAGTCTTTTCCTTGCTTCTTTAATTCAGTAAATTAAATGGAAGTTATATATTTATCACAATAGGAGTGGGTCCATCTTCTGTAACTCACAGGAATAAGGCTACAATTATAAGGAGTGCTCTGCAATCCAACCTTTCCCAGACTGCTTAGTACTTTCCCAATCCTGTAATAAACTACAGTGTTCTTCCTCTCCAGATTTGAGGATATCTGTGCTACAGTAAAGTATATACATGACACATCAAAACCACCTTGGGTAAGATGAAAGAAGATGGTGGCATGTTTTCATTGGGAGAGAGCAATCTAACAGAGATACTGTTGCATACATTTCATATTCAATAGCATTTTCATTCCCTCTACATCACAGTACATTGATTCAAGCTCTACTAATTGGTGGACATGTAGGAGAACTTGCTGTTGATAATGTTATTTCCCAAAGCTGATACTGGCCTAGAAATCCAGTTCACAGTATAATGGTTATAAAGACATTTTGCAAAGATGAGGTAGACTATGCATAAATATGACAAATGGCTACATTTGTGAATAAGGCTACCAAAATAGCTACAGCTCTATTATACTTAGCTTTAGAAACATGTAATGCCTTATTATGTTTAACACAGCAAACATGATTAGAACTGGAAGGTTCTGGCAAGGATAATTTTAGACACTTTTGTACCAAGGACCTGAAAAGAAACCAAAAACCGAGTTGCTCTACCAAATGTAAAACTTGCTGTACTTTATAGATTATGGAGTACTGAATTGAGAACAATCTTTAAATAAAGTGTACAAATGATGCAAAATACAATTGTCATTTATTTTTGAACAGTCAAGTTGTTATGTATTAAATTCCAAATATATCCTGAAAAATGTATACTGCCATACATGCTACAATAATTAATAGGTTTTCTTAAATATAATAGGCAGAACGTTACATTATAACACCTACAAAGCAGTGTCTCTTCTTCCATGCTTACTTTATACATATGATAAGTCTTTCAGTTGTTTGTCCCTTAGACACAAAGATATTTGCCTCAAAGCTAAACCATCCTTGATCTGATGGATTGAAAGTTACCATTTAACATCTTAAATGAATTTAACATCTGTGTAAATGTTGCTAACTTATTGAAAGTCTGACTGACAATCACAAGCCTGAAAACTGGTGTCTTTATCTTCTTAAGCTTTCTCTCAACTGAACTATAAAGCAGGGATTCACTTTGTTATGTTAGTCAAGGATTATAGCTGCAAGAATATGTTAGCGGAGAGATCTACCTCAATTGGTGATTATGATGATGATGCTGATGAAGAGAAGGAGGAGGAGGACATGAACAGCATATTCAGTTTACAGAAGGAAAACTCAGTGCACTCTTGGTCGAAGGAGTTAGGATCATAGATATTGCAGAAGCACCTTTTAAGTAAGAACATATCTCAAGGCATACCTTATAAAATTAGATAAAAAATGAAAAATGGAGTGCTAACAAAAGCTCAAGTAGTTTAACTTCCATGCTGTGTTAATATCCTACTTGATGCCCATTGAATATGCTATCTAAGAATATTTTTTTAATAAGCTCTCATACTGGTTGTTTGAAAACAATCCTTTGTAGGGCATCTAAGGATAACTCTGCCCTGCATTATGACTGCAGTCAAGGTGATACAATTCAATTAAATTAAACTCACCCGAAACAACAACTCCTGTTATTTTCTCTTATCCTGAAGATACTTTATATATTGTTTGCATGAGATCCACTGTGCAGATTTTATTGCCAGTTTCAATCTCCAGCAAGATCTACAATGCCTTTTAAAATCTTTGTTTACCTACATGTTCATTCCATAGGTTCATAGGTAGATACTAGGCTATTGGCCCAAGGGCATAAGTAAGCCTAGCCAAGAAGGTTCAGTGACTTTCACCACCCAAGAAAATTATTTTCCTGTGCCCCTGTCGAACAGAGCCACAGAAGTGATCCCTGGGTTGAATTTCCTATTTCCTTCATCATTCTAATTTATCCATCATGACCTCTCATAAATCAAGCAGACAGTCTGTTTATATTTTAGTTGTGTGCACTCTGTATTATGGATTGATAAATATTAATACCACATGTACTAGTAAATAAAAACAAAAACTGGCTGAAGTTTTAAGATTAGACAAAAAGCAAAATAACTAACTAAATAAATAAATAAAATTAAAAAAATTCCAAATAAAAGTTGATATTACCATTTTTACTTCTGTTTCTCTTAGATGCAAAAAAAGCCATGATGTTTGCCTACTGTTAGGTAGGTATATGAATATTTATTTCTTTTTGAATGGCAAACAAAGAGGGACACTAATTTTCATAACAGTCAATCACAATTAATTGTTTTTGACCTTTTACTTCAGAGTACAAAAAAAGACCAAACCTGACTTTTGTGTTATTTTTTGGCTCGTAATGCAGAGAAAGTTATAGACATACCTACACAAGTTGGGATGGTGGTCCATCTGCCATTCAAACACAATGGGCAGGATTCAGGAAGCCTCCGTGTAAGAGTTATAACTCTTACACGGAGGCTGCAGTTAAACGGTGTGATGTCAGCATGTCATGCATATGCATGAGGTGCATGAGGCATGCTGAATCACACTGTAACTCTTACACGGTCCGTGTAAGAGAGTAATGGGCGTGTCCGTAGACACACCCCCAGAAGTCTAGAATGGCTGAAAGTAAACAGCCACGAGGGAAGCCATGGAAATGTGAATAACCACACTACACAACACATGCCCCCACAGACCAGCAATGTAAAAAGTGAACAGATGTTGTAAAATGAAAATAAAAAATGTTTAATTTTTTTTAAACCCCGTAAATGTGTGCTACTGTGTGCGCTCGTGTGCGGGGGTGTGCTACTAGCGCAACTGCAGTTAGCAATCAGTGGAAAAGGATATAAGAACTAAATATGCAAAGTAAGCCAAGAAGTAATAGCATAGCAGTAGAGTTGTCGGCTTGAGAGCAGGCAGGCAAGGTTCGAGCCCACACAACAACCATTTTTTTTTTTTAAATAAGCACTAAAAAGGCCCCTGACAGTATTGTACAAATGTAAAAGTATTCCCTTTTGTAAAATGGAATGAAATGGAGCATATGTTGTCAAGTAATACAATAATAAAAATATTTAGAAATGTACTGATAGCTAAACTGCAGTGAGACAGAGTGCCCGTAGCTAAGTAGTGTTTCACAAACTGCAAACTGCTTGCCCATAGCTAAGGACTGGTTTAACAGGCTCAAACTGTGTGCAACTAGCTGTGCTACGTTTAACATGTGTGGTACTAGCCAATTAAGGTGTAACCCAGCGCACACCATTTGCGCGACGCTCCCACAAGCTAACCGGCGGTGCGCATGCGTGAGCTCCGCGCAAACGAGCGCAGACCTGGTTTTAAAGTGTTTAAAAGTGCTTTTGGCATGAATGATTGACAGGTCCTGAAGTCATTTCCAGACAGTCATAAAATTTAAAAGTCAGTGGTCAGATTCGAACCCAGGATACCATGCACTAGAGTCAAGGTACTAAACCACTAAGCCATGACAGCAGTACTTAGAAATGCAGAAATAGCATATAAATAGGATATAAGCCAAAATGGAGCATGATAAAGCAGTTTCTGTGAAGTAGATACAATTCCAAACTGGCCAATCATAGAAATGTGCGGGAAAATCGGCATATATAAGCCCCATAGGTGGGAATACACAGCATAAACGATTGTAGAATAGACCTGCAGGCAGAATGAGTGGAGTAGGGGAGGGACGTTGCTTTCGAGCACAGCGGTGGGGCGTTGAGGAGTCCAGATACATGGTCTGGCTCCTAGTTCACCATCATGAGGCCCAACTCATGCAGGGCCAGGTCTCATGGGGAGCGTACAGGGCGGAGGCATGGGACCAGTTGGCTCATGATCTGACCAGTGCTACTGGCATTCCACGCACTGGTGAGCAGGTCCGTCACCACCATGCGGACCTGAAGCGGCGTAAGCAAGACCAGTTGACCCAATGGATCCAGGAGGCCCGGGATATGCCCAACGCCCCACTACTGAGTAAGTTACATTTTACTTATGTATGTAAGGAATTCAACTAGCTGATACCAAGGAGATGTGTATTCCAATATTACTTGTTTTGTATTACAGCTGCAGGTGTCCACTCTGCGAATCGAATGGCACATGAGCGGAGGCTGGTGCGGCTGTGCCACCATGCAGGTTAGTAACCTCACCTAGTACTTGTAAATAAATATTATAGTGTAGCACGTAGCAGAACATTGCAGTGTATTGATTAAAAGTAATAGAATGTGCAAGCAGCAAGTAAAAGTCTGCAGGTATGGCTGCAACAAGTTCATCAGTATGCAAGTGAAACTGGGAATATAAGTGATAGAAATAAATAGTGCTGTAATACAGATGTCCCACCATCAATTAAATGTAGTATAACCTGCAGTAGTCTCAAGAGTACAGCTTCAGAAGCTGAGGTAATCACAGGTGAGATATATCCCCTGTTGAAATGCTGAATCATGACAGAAGTGAGGCTGCTGGAAAGTGTTGGAATCCCCACAGGTCTAATATGTGAACAAAGCCTAGAAGTACCAACCTGAACTGTGAAATTGCAGGATGTGTGAGAGTGACAGAAAGGGTCATGTATCAATGAATAACGTAGTAATAGCACCTGAATATATAAGCTTCAGTGTGGTTCTACAGAAATAAATGCATGTGGGAATTAAAACTTAACATCCCAAACTGATTTCAGTGTGTCTGACTCTTGAATGTCCAGGCCAAACTCTGTATATGGTGATCACAGTCAGCGATTTGCAGATAGAATGAATGATTGTCTGACATACTAAACATCCATAGCTGTCCCCTGCCCTGTCATCAAAGTGTAGCAGGATGATGTATCTGATCAAATTCAAAATAACCAGGATAGTGATGTATCTGTAACAGGTCTAGCATGACAGTCAAGTAAGAATCAGTGGGAAAGTATCACCCACAAGTTAATTGTGTTTCTATTACAAATGTATATGAATGTATAATTTATGAATGTGTCATCATTTTCTTTCTCCACCCCACCCTATAATTGCAAATAAAAAAACACTAAATATTGGTATGTGAACATTTCATTAACCATGGACATTTGTCCTGTTTCAAAAATATATGCATGTCTGTTGTTGCATGTGCCCTGGTCATACCTGCAAACCAGCAAACCTGATGGCCTGTTGCCATTAATCAACCCTGCATGTTGTTCAATTGTGTACTTCTGTTGAAATAATGCATGTGATATTGATATGCCCGTTGTTCAATGGTGTTAATATCTGGGTGTTTGTTTAATGGGAATACCAATGCATGCTGTTACAACTAATTTGAATGGAATAATATGCCACTAACCCAAACTAACATAATATACACACAAACCTAGAACGCTTGGGAAGGCAGGTCCCAGCGGACCCACCTCTCCCACCTCAGCTGGCGAGTGCACCTGGCACTAGTGCCCAGGCTGGACCCTCCTCCGGTGGCCCTGTGCCACCTTCGGGTGGAAGCGCTGCAGGGGATGGGGCCCGTCCCCCCTCTGCAAGCGTGGCCGGAGGAGCACGTCCACTCACCCTCCAAGGTGTCCGGTCTGTGGTGCGAAGGGAGATCCAAGACTCTGTCCTTGGGCCCCTACGCCAGCTTGAGGCCCAGGTGGCACAGCTTACGGGCTTGCCCGTTGTCCCGCTCGCCCAGCCCCCAGCACAGCCCCATCCTGGGCTGTGAAGGAACAGTGGCAACTGCCTATGGGTGGGGATATCAGTTCCACTGTTGCCATCTGTGGGCTCATGTGCCATGGATATCCCAACCTCCGTCCCCGTCAATTGTGTAACCCCCCCACATGTGTCATACACCGCCCCTGTATGTCTTGTCTGTCTTGTCTGTTAACCTACCCAACCTACCTCCCCAGCTATACCGACTACCTCACCTGACATACCACTCTCACCTGATAAAAAAACAAAAAAAGGGCACTCTGTACCCACAAAAAAATTACGCCCCATACATAGCTGTCCATGTTGCACACATGTCCGCTGGACATCGAAACTGTTAATTACAATTGGCTGTACAACAGGTATTAATGTTGTCCTGACACCTCTCTCAGGGGTGGAAGGTTCCAAATGTCACACCAAATTGCATACAAATGCACAGCTGTTGCTGAGAAAGACATGGGCAGCTATGGGCCTCACCTACATCCTTCCTGCAAATACCAAGCTTGTTTCCCTACTGTCTTACCCTCTTTGTGACCCCTTTTCACCACTTTCCTGTCACCCCTTTTTCTTTTCTTTCAAAGAAAATAGCGGGTGTGCTTGTGCGAGCTCACCGCCAGTCGCATGCGTGAGCTCCTGCAAACGAGCAGACCTGGTTTTAAATGCTTAAAAGTGCCTTTGGCACTTTTGATTGACAGGTCCTGTACTCATTTCGAAAGAAAAATAAATTCCCACTGTCAGTCTCAAACCCAGGACCCTGGTAACACTAGACTGCATGACCTACCACTAAGCCATGACTCTCATACAAAAGCCTAGTGCTAAAATAAATATAACATGTAATAGTAGGAATCAATAGAAAGGTAATATAGGATGTGTACTACCCAAAGCATGTCAGGTAGATTTTAATGCCTGAATTACTGGATTCCCACACTAGTTTAGTGTTCACGGAAACAGCCCTGCTAATTGTTAGCTTGTACATAATAATGTGAGGTAATGTTCATATATGAAAGTATTATATGTACACATATGTATATATATATATATATATATATATATATATATATATATATATATAAATATATTAATACATGTGAAATATACTGGTAGGTGTCAGTATCCACACACACTCACTACAGGAAACAGTGAAAATAAATGCAGCAACCACAATCTACAACACAGCCTGACTCCTGTGAGACTTAATAACCCTTTTAACTGCGTAAAGGTGCCTTCAGCACTTTGATTGCCAGGTCCTAAACTCAGTTTGAAAGAAAAAAATTCCTACTGTCAGTTCCAAGCCCCTTGGTAACACTAGTCTGTATGACCTACCACTAAGCCATAACTCTCATACAAGAACATAGTGCTGAAATAAATATTACATGTAATAGTAGGAATCAATATAAAGGTAATATAGGATGTGTACTACCCAAAGCATGTCAGGTAGATTTGTAATGCCTGAACGACTGTATTCCCATACTAGTTTAGTGTTAACAGTAACAGCCCTGCTAATTGTTAGCTTGTACATAATAATGTAAGGTAATGTACATATATGAAAGTATGTATATGTACACATACATATATATATATATATATATATATATATATATATATATATATATATATATATATATATATTAATACATATGAAATATAGTGGTAGGTGTCAGTATCCATACACACTCACTACAGGAAACAGTGAAGATAAATGCAGCAACCAGAATCTGCAACACAGCCTGACTCCTGTGAGACCTACTAACCCCGTTAACTGCTTAAAGGTGGCCCAGCACTCTGATTGATAGGCCCTATACTCAATTTGAAAGCAAAATATAAGCATACTAGTAGGCCCTACCACAAGACCATTGTAACACTAGTCTGTATGACCTACCAGTAAGCCATGACTCTCATACAGGAATATAGTGCTAAATAAGTGGAACATGTAATAGTAGGAATGAAGATAAAGGCAATATAGTATGTGTACTACCCAAAGCATGTCAGGCAGACTTTTACTGTCCCAATTACTGGATTCCCATACTAGTGTAGTGTTAACAGAAACAGCCCTGCAAATTGTTAGCTTGTACCCAATATTGTCAGCTAATGTACATATATGAAAGTATGTATATGTACACATATGTATATATAGCAATACATATGAAATATAGTTGTAGGCGTCAGTATGCATACACACTCACTACAGGGAACAGCTGAGAGAAATGCAGCAACCTGAATTCACAACACAGCATGAAGCATGAGAGATGTACTAACCTTCACACTCACAGAACATTGTCAACAGCATACCAGCATGGTCCACGCCCTTACAATCTGAAAGGGCAACGCCTATCTCACATACCCTTTTATAGCACTGTCCTGAAATCACAGTGAGACATGCAATCAGTTCACAACTGGCTGTATGCAATTAGCCAATGCTGCCTTACAATTGGTGCAGAGGCCATCACATGGACCTATGCAGATACCTACAAAAGCATCCAGTACCCACACTCCACACATGCAATACAGTCATTGCACAAACCTACTGAGAAAGAGAGAGACAGAGATAGAAATAAAAAAATATACAGACAGCCAGCAGCAAAACCAGCAGCAGCAGCAAACAGCAAGCAGCAAGCAGCACCACTGACACAGCAACAGCTGCCACAAACACAGGTAATGCAAAGTAGCAGGTTAATACTGTGTTTACTGTGACACCTCCAAATGTATCATAGTTCACTATCTATAGGTATGTCCATGAGATAGGTTGTGTGTACATAGTCCTGAAATATATACATATGTAATATTGCTGTACATGTTGCCCATACTTAAAACTTCCATAGCTTAGAACACAAGGCCAGTTGTGCATATGATGCAGTAGTTACCAGGGTCAGTAGAGGTTACTCCCATTGGTGTGGGACCACTGTGTATGTATGGCACTGTTCAGGTACATATCCTGTAGTATGGCCAGGGATTAATATCAGTCTGTCATGTGGTGCTATGTCCTCCAGGGGTGAACGTAGCACACATCCAGGGATACCATTTCGTAACAGTGATGCTATGTGTTCTGCAATGTTGAGGGTGGCCCTCACCTGGACATGTGAGAGGATAGGGAGGTTACAGTCATCTGTGATAACTAATTCCACATGTGTAGGAGAATGGGGGGGGGTACCTGCACCTAAACTGTCTGCAACAATGTTGCCAATATCTGTGCATTTGGTGAATGTGAAGCATCTTAACACTGATGACCACAGATGCCTTGCCTTCATGTGAATCTGCCCTGTGCTGCAGTAGCCTCCTGCTATTGTTATACAATGTGCCTGTATCTGTAGTCCACTGGACAGGATAAATAAGTGGTGTGCATACGTTCTGGGTTAGATATGTGTGTGCACAGTACATGCACTATGTGGGATGTCTGTGGTAAGCTTTTGCAAAGGGGCCAGCAGTGTGTGTTGTGGCTTCCACTGGCCCAATGGGCTGCATGGATAGCATCACAGTCCTAACTAGTGAATAACTGTGTAATTACATGCATACATAGCAAGGTAGTGTACTGTGCTTGTGGTGTTGTTGGGATATGTATATCCAGGCTGAGTAATGTGTGTCCACATCACAGGGTTGGATGGCAACACACATCCAGTATGTAGGGATGAACACCCAGAGTGTTTCAGATGTGTCGCCTGTGCAGAAATATCTGGCCATTACCTGTGCATCCCCCACAACACACACACATGCAACATATGGCAGAAGTACTATAGCAGTACACATAGGGTCATAGGTTCATACTAGGCTATTTGCCCTAGGGCATTGATAAGCCTAGTAGAATGTGTTTGTCTTTCACCACCCAATTACAATTTATGCTGCTATGCCCTTGTCCGACGTTAGTATACTGTGCCTCTGTCTAACAGTGACATAGAAGTGATACCCGGGGTACAACTATGATCTCCATCCACTCATCCAGATTCCTATGGAAGAGAGTCAATGAGGGACTCTGCCTAACCTGTAGTGTGAGTTCATTACAGAGTGAAGGGAGCCTCTTGGTTAGGAATATGCTCCTCCAGCATGTCCTATTTATGTCAGTGCTGAGGTTCAGGTCTCCTGAGCATGTGGCTGTATGGGACTCTGATTTCCTGAGGTGCAGCATGTTCATTACTTCTGGGTTGGACATGGCTGTATATGGCAGGCACAGATTGCCTCTGAACAGGCAGTATGCCACTGAGTCCAGCTGGATTTCCTTTAACTGGGCAGCATATGGCATCTGTTTGAGCCCTTTGATCCTCTTGATGAGGTACTGTTGGCCTTTACCAGTTGCTGTAGGTGTCTGGTTAGGTACATCCCAAAAGGTGCATTGTACGCAATTATAGGCCTGATGATGGATGAGTAAAGAGGCACAATGACCTCCCCTGCCGTACATGTGAATCCCTCATGATTAGCTCGGCTATATAACATGTCTTTCAATCAACGTTGGCCATGTGGTTGACAAATGACAGTTTGCTATCATGTTTGTTCCCCAGGTCCCCAATTACGTCTTCTGTACTCAATGGCCTAACACCTATGTGGTACTTTGCCACCAATGTGGAGGTGTGGGAATCTGCGTTGAATATTGATACTCCCCCTCCTTTGTTGTCTGGTCCAAGTGTTGGGGCCGACAAGAATGGTAACAGGTATAACTTGGTAGTGCTGGTGTGCTCCTGGGAAACCTGAAACAGGTTTATGTTACTGCACAGATATCGATGTCCATAATGCTAAGTAGGGTTTTGAGTGCGTGTATCCTGAGGTCTAGACTTCTGGTGTTGAGTAGCATCACTCTTACTTCCTCATCCTTTGTGATATGAATGGATGTGGGTTTGCCTTATGAGCCTTGCCTAATACAGGCACTATGGGTGTAGCAAGAGCCTCTGCCAAAATCCAATAGGCCAGGGGTGACAGGTGCAAGCTGTCCCTAGCAAAGCATTGTGGCTTGTACAGCATACCACCCCAAGATGACAGGCATTGGCACACCTGTGAATGACACCAGTACGTCAGTCAATTGTTGGAAGGGATCATCGTGCCTTGATATTGTGGCATCATTCTTGGTGAGGGTAAGATGCTACCAAGGTCAGGGTCATACTGTCTTGGGCTACATGCTCAGAGAGCTCCTTACTGTCTCATGTCATGTAGTCCAGGGAGGTATGTGTCAGGTCATTCACACCAGCATGGACATTGAGTGAGTCATACCTGTACTTGCCTTGGAGTTACTTGAGTGTTTGTGTTATGTGGCGGGTCGTAGTGCCCGACAGGCTGCACACTGTGACCCTCACCTCGTTAAGCCTGGTGAACGTGATGTCAGTGTGCCTGATGATAGAGGCACCTAGTACAGGTGTATGAGGTGTGTTGTTTACTGTTAAGGGCTGTGAGTGTTCAGCACATTGGCTTTGTGAGATATGTGTTGCACGTGTTTGTTTCCATGGTAGTGGTTGCTTGGGTGTCTGCTTTGGAGGTCTCTGCTGCATAGGCAGACCTGTAGTCTGAGCCTACGAGTATGTTCATGTGTGATCATGTGTTAGTTTTGCTGTCGTGGTAGGTCTATGTGAGACTGGAAGTGTAGTGAGTGTGGTTTCCTTCTCCACCTGACTGGTTATGGCAGTATTGAGTAGAGAGAGCCTAGCCTCCAGTTTGGTATATGGTTGCATCACTCACATGTGTTTGAATTTGTTGTTAGGAGGGGGTTGTCTGTGTACATGCAGCTGTTATAACATTGCCTCTGGATTACCACACTCACCAGCTGGACTGGGAGGAGACTGACAACTGACCTTTGGACATGCTAGAATACTATTGTGAATTCCGTAATAATTGAAAACAAGGTCCAGTGGGGAGTGAGGGTGTACTGATATTACCTACTACTGCTGACTGATATAATAGCTTCAGTGAGCAAGTGCCAGGTAACCTAAGTGCAATGTGTTACAATTAAGTAAATGCAACAATGACAAGCAGTCACTTGCTGTCATGTGTAACATGGAAATACGTACAGTAAGCAATGCAGATATCAGTAGTGAGTCACAGAAGTGCTGAGAAGCTGTGTATTATGTGGAAGTAGCGTACCAGTGAAATAACAAGCTAACAAATAACAAGCATATAAACAAAGCTAGATTCAGGAGGCTTGGATGTAGTGTTTGCTACAGCAAACAAGGTGTACCAATGTCAGTAAGATACAGCTCAAATATGCAGGCACTATAAACCTGAAACCAGAAGTTCCCAGCTATGAATGGCAGAGTACAGCCTATTGTCACACAAGAGTGCAGACCACAAACCTTGTTAATGTTAAATAACTGGCCTGAAGGCCAACTGCCTATACCAGAACTAATACACTTGGACACTGGGCTCTCAATCAGCAGTTCCCAACTTCAAAGGATGAAAGATATGTGTCCTGCCACCACAGTGCTTGCCACAAACCTCCCTAATGTAAAACAACTGGTCTGAAGGCCAAGTGCTTAGTCCAAATGACTTAGAATGATAGCTACACTTTAATCAAGTTACAACCAAGCAGTAATAAGTACAATTTAATACTCCCTGTATAGAATGTGTACCATGTATTGCTGAGATACTATGCTGATAACCTGTTTGTGTACCTTTCCAGGGGAACATGGCTCCGAAAAGGAACCCCGCATATTCTGCTGCAGAGGATGAAGTGATCCACCAGAGCCTGGTGCGTGACTATGCCATCCTGTTCTCACGCACCACCCAGAATCAGCAGGAGAGGTCTGCACTGTGGCAAAATCTTGTTAGCAGGATAAATGATGTTGGCATGCATGATAGGACATATGAGCAGGTGAGACATCACTGCAGTGATTTGATTAGAAATGTCCGCCAGCGTGCTGCAGATATCCGCAGGCAACAGGTTGCCACAGGTGGGGGGGTGGCCACACATCCCCCCCTCACCAGACAGGAGGGGCTACTGCTAAGTGTTGTGGATCCAGCCCCAGAACAACAACAGCATCAGTCGTGCATCATGATGGAGGTTGGATCCACACAGCAGCAAGACACCAAGCGTGCAGGTAAGATGCCATATTTATTTATTGTTATTAGTTTTACATTTGTTGACCGAGATAGTCTAGCTGGATATATGTCCATTTTCAGTAGAGGCCTGGGGAGAAAAGCTCCACACATAACATAATAAAGGCAGACAGACAAGTTGTTAATACAGACATCCAAAATAATAGAAATATAAACCAGCTTGTTCATTAAATCAACATACATTTAAGCAACTAAAACAGTTTAAAGTCATACACAATGTACTGTCGGTTTCAAAGCAATTCTACCTAAAACATAACGGTTATGCAATAAGGCAAAAGCCATATAGATAATAGTTAAAGCTCAGAAGGGTAGAGAAGTAGAAGGAGTATGAAAGATAAAATAATAGGGAAGAGGCAGGAGTCAAGAAGGGAAGTGAGGAAAAGAAGGAAGACAGTCAAGAGGAGGTGGGAGGGATGGGAGAAGTAGGTCAGAGCATAGAAGGACATCAAGGGAAAAGAAACAGGGTAGAAGCTAGTTTTTATGCACAATGAGGGGTTAAAGGTAAAGAGAGGGTGGGGAGAGGGACGTTAGCCTGGAGTACTACAAGAACAAAGCCAGTGGTTTTGGAAGTACAGTTTGAGTTGTTTGAAGAGAGGTAAGGGTGAGATTAGAGTTAACTCCTTGTATGTACATATGACTGTTCTGTACACTGTTACTTCATGCACGCATAAGGTGTGCATGTGGTATGTATCTGTCATCATGATATGTAATTGTGCATGTGTGATACAGACATTATGAGCAGCTGATGTGTATAAGGGAACTAGTGTACTACTGTACTGTATCATGTGCAAAACAAATGGCACACTTGTGCCCACTGACATTACTCTCTTCATATTTCCAGGTCCCTCCCATCTAGCAACGAGGCAGGCCATACATGCTGGTGAGTGTGTTTAACATTACCTGAAAAACAATTTATAATACTAGTAAGAGTAGTGTAACTCTGTCATATACATGCTGGTGAGTGTGTTTAATAATACCTGCAATACACAGTTTAACAATAGTAAGAGTAGTGTAACACAGTACTGATGTGTGTGTTTACTGTGGGGTGTGCATGTGTGCGAGTGTGCCTGTGCCCATGTGTGCATGTGTGTTTGTGTCCATGAGTGCATGTGTCCATTTCTGAATGTGTGCATTAGTATTGAAGTGCATCTCTGTCAAATATGTGTTGAGACTGTAATCTGTGTTCCCTGTTTTCCTCCCGTAGGTTCTGGTGCTGCTCTGGTGACCTGCAGCAGGGAACCTGAATCTTGTGCCCCAGGTACTGATGATGATGAAATGTCTGTAATGGTGCAGGAAGGTGTGTCTGGGTCCGCCATTGGTCAGCCAATTGACAGTACACAGCTGTCAACCCCTTCAATGCACAGTCATCCTGCCGTTACATCCTTTGTCACCATTGTCCCTAGGTGATGGACAGTATGCAGTGGGCATAGATCAGGGTAATGTGGTACCTGTGGTACATGCATCCCCACAAAGCAGCCATGAGCAGGGTCCTCCAATGGTACCACGCAGACAGTCACCCATGGGTTCTCGTGGGGCATCCGTGGCCGTACTGCCTCTGGCCGACGTGCCCAAGGAGGTATGTCAACCTCCACTATGTTTCGGACTGTTATGCAGGCACAGGCACGTATGGAAAGGTACACCAGACAGGGTCTGAGGGAGCTGAGAGCATGTCGCACAGCCATGACAGACGGCATGCGTGACGTTGCGAATGCTATCCGTAACTTCACAGATGTCGTTGACAGACGTTGTGGGGACATACAACAGCTGCTCCACAACCAGATGTCCATGGGCCAGGGCGATGGTGTGCGTTTGCGATGTCGATGTGGCCGTATGCCAGCAACAGCACCAGCTGGCAGTGGCCGCGGACGACAACAGGCCCACTCACGCACCTCAAGTGCCAGCACCAGCCCCAGCAATGCTGGGTCTGTGCTGTCATCAGACGCCCCAGGAGACCACGTGCACGTGGCTCTGGACAGTCCCAACAGGGAACTGTGTCCAGTCAACACACCCCCGCTTCCGATGACAGTACCCAGTCTGGGTTAGTACCGGATACGGCCCGTAGCACCCCTGCCAGGCACAGGTACCGTGTCCGTGCCCACAGACACTGATCTGGATGACCTGACAGGTGCAGTCTGTGGCTGTCCACAAAACCCTGTACATGGCAGCCATTATGTGGGACTGTGTGCGTGCTTACACACATGCAGAAATCTAACACCTAGGGCAAACACATACACACACACACTGCACCAACACCCGTCCACCCTGTACTGCTGCCCCTCACAAACACACATACACACACATGTCAATTGGTGTTACCAGTGGCTGGCTTGGGCATACCTAACCCACACCCTGTGCATATGATGACACTGTGCCACCTCCTGCATACTACAACATTGGTGCAGGAAAAGGTAAACACGTTGCTGATGCACAGGGTGACTACATAGATGTGTATAAGTAGTAACATGTTGGTAACTGTTCACTGTTCCACTATGATTGTGTGTATATCCCAGCAGTCCTGCTGCAGTAACTGTATGAATGTCCTCAATTGTTATCTGCACCCATACTACTTACCAAAGTGTACCAGCTGCACACCATCACATGCTACCATTGACTATGGGAATGCATCATGTGCTGTTATGTAGATTCAGCTATATGTATCTGTTCTGTCACACATGCATTTACACACACCCTGCTACCCCACACATGCACACGCTCACCTGCCATTCCCATTATTTATTACCCTACATGAGTAGCTGTCGATACATGACAGGTACACATTTGAGAAGTGCACTATGTTGATTACTACCGATTTCCTCCTCTCTACCTGTACTCACAGGGTGCAGGCAACCTCAGTAGTTCAAAGGTGTAATGTGCATCAGGTACTGTGGTACCCTGATTGCCACATCAAACATGTTTCCCATATGGAAATGCACACACAGACACATCCCACATCCACACACTTGCCACATTCAGGCTTCAAAACACTATCTAGGTATATTGTGGTACATGTGCGTGTTACAGTAGCATGTAACACTATACTGAGTACTGGCAGTTGTCTGTTGTCATGTTGTTTGTATAGAGTAAAAGGATTGTTCGTTTATCCTACTTCGTTTTGTGGACATTACTTGAAGAAGTGTTACCTTACATGTGTTATTGGTACCACCACCTTCTCTTTTGTAGTTTTGTTTGTATAGGGTGCTGTCAACATCACTGCTTGTTAAGGGAAATGTGCACCCTGCAGTGCATAGCCCCATTTGGCAAAAGCCACATCCCACCCCACCATTGTGCACACACACTAACCCCACCCACAGTAAAACACATACTTTCCATTTGCAAGATTCAAACCCCTACCTAACTGTGTTATGACAGTAGAGGCAGACACATTAGCAGAGTGTGCTATTTGCATTAGTGGGAGAAATCCTTTCTAATGCTGTACTTAGAGGGTGCTGACATCATCTGTGTGTAGGAGGAGGGATGTGCACCCTGTAGTGTGTTCTCCCAGTTGGCAAAAGGCACTTATCCCTCCCAGCATTATGCACACACACAAACCCCACTCATACTAACACACATACATTCCCTTTGCAGGATTCAAACCCCTACCTAACTATGTTATGACACCAGAGAAAGACGCATTAGCAGAGCGCGCTATACAAATTACTGGAGGACTTTAATTCAGGTAATATAGTTATAGAGTCCTGACATCATCAGTGTTTCAAAAGGGGAATCTGCATCCTGTAGTGTACTGTCACAGTTGCTAATAGGGGCATTTCCCACACACACATCGATGTGTTCGAGGTTTGCATATGTGGAGGATCCAGTACTCCAGTGTGATTAGTATATGGTTCGATTGCAACAATGAGGGATATACTTCCAGTGGTGAGCATTTTGTACTCATGTTTGTGATGATCAGGTCTAGTATATCTGCCCCTCTTGTGGGAAGGTTGATTACCTGTTCCATAGCTAAAGAGTGTCTGATCTATGGGAACCCTAGAGCTTGGGTATTGTGGCTTGTGTAATGTTCACAGTCTATGTTTGGGTAGCTGACGTCACCCAGTATGATGGTGTTTGCAGAGAAATCTATACTCTCCTGTGTGAGCATGAAGGCTGTGTGGGAGTCCTGAGTTTGAGAGGGTGCTGTAAGAGCTCCTCTGTGTCTCTTTCCATGTGGTCCAGGGAGGTACGTCTCAGGTTGTTTGCACCAGCATGGACAATGACTGCCTCATACTTGTACTTGCTGTGGAGTGACCTGTGTGCCTGTGTTATGTGGCACATTCTATCACCCGACAGGTAGCTAAATGTGACCCTCACCTTGCTCAGTCTGGAGGGGGACGTCAGTCAACAGCTCATGTCAAGCATGTTCACACCCCTCATAAATGATGTGGAAACCTTCAAAGGCCCCAGGCCTGTTGAAAATATGGACCAGACTGCAGATACCTGTATAAAGGCATTCTATGGACACATTCAGGAATGCATGGATCATGCAACCACATATGAAAGCATGACCCAATCCTCCAAAGGCAGACGTCCTGTGTGCCGGACACCAGCCATAAACAAACTATACAATAGAAGGATGAAGCCACTACATGATACAACTAACTCCCAAAATGTGAAGGCATCACTGATGAGTATTAGAAGACAACTACAGGCACTCATACGATTGTCTAAGGCCATCTTTGAGAGAAGATTCCACAAGCCACTGAGGATAATCACAAGGCTTTCTGTAGTTATGTTAGGAACCTGGGTGGTAATACCCAGATATGCTCAGAGGTAATCCAAGATGTCACACGAAATACAAAACACACAGACATTGCCATCATCCTAGTGGACAGGTTCACTGCTACCTTCTTCCCCCCACCACACCAAAAGGGCAAATATGTCTCCCAGCAGAGTGCTGACCCCCCTGACATCACAGATGCTCAGGTAAGAGCTGCCCTCTCCAAAGCAATAAACACTGCATCAATGGGACCAGACAGTGTCCCAGGCTGTGTCCTACATGAACCACAAGAAGAGCTACACCCAGACATAACACTACTGTTCAATCCCAGCCTTACTACACGATATGTGGCCAAAGAGTGGCGTACAGCAACAGTGGTCCCTCTACATTCAGGTGGTGCCTTAACGGATCCTGGACACTATTCGCCCCATATGTCTGAATAGCTTGGTCTGCAAAGCTATGGCAAGGATCATCATGAACCTCACATATATAGATATTGGGGACCTACAGACATGTCACCATACACAGTTTGGCTTTGTTAATGGCAGATCCTGCCTCTCAAACCTGTTTGATTTCTTTGAAACAGTCACCAAGGCCACTGTCAAGGGAAGGAGGTCTACACAGCCTACCTGGACCTTGCATAAGCCTTTGATACAATACCCCACTTGTGCATTCTAGGAAGCTCACCAGTGTACATATTAACCCCTATGTCACTATGGATATTGCACAGTGGCTCAAGGGCAGAACACACATGGTTAGAATTGCTGGAGCCATGTCAGCCTCAAACCAGTTACAAGTGGTGTCCCACAAGGCTCAGCCCTGGGAGCTGTCATGTTCATTATATATTTATCATAGGTACAGGCCAACATGGAAGTACTGTGGCTGAGCAAGTCGCAGATGACTGCAAACCGGACGCCATAATCAACTCTCCAGCTAACACACGCATCCTCCAAAAGGGCCTCTTGCAAACACACGACTTGTGCCACAGCCATGGCCTCAAGGTGAATGACAAAAGCGTATAGTCATCCCTTTGTCAAACACAAAGTGACCACAAAGTACCACATATGTGTTAATCCATTAAGTGCAGACGAAGGAATTATGGACCTTGGGGTACACAGGTTGATAGCATTCTACCATTTGACAACAACATGGACAAAGTGGTTAGGAAAACATTTTATATGGGCCACATCATCATGATGGGATCCACATGTAGATCAGGGGAGGACATTGTGCCCTTTACTCATCCCTCATCATGCCCATAATTGACTATAATGACCCTGTCGGCATGCACCTTACCAGACACCTGCAGCAACTGGAAAGACCACATACGTACCTCGACAAGAGGATCAAAGGGCTCAAACAGATGCCACATACTGACTGGTTAAAGAAACAGCAGCTCTACTCAGTGGCATACTGCCTCTTCATAGGCAATCTGTGCCTGACATATAAAGCCATGTCAAACCCTCACTTAATGGCCATGCTGCACCTCAGAATATCCAGATCCCATCAGGATACACGCTGGAAAGACTTGAACCTCAGGAGTGATATACATAGGACATGCTGGAGGGGCACATTCATAACTCAGAGGCTCCCTTCATTCTGGAATATTATCCCAATAGAGGTTAGGCAGAGTCACTCAGTGACTATCTTCAAGAGTGATATTAATGACTGGATGTGACATTGTAGGGTTACCCTGGGTATCACTTATGTGTCACTGTTAGACAGAGGCACAGTATACTAACCTTGGAAAAGGGCATAGCAAGATAGATTTACAATGCATGGTGAAAGCCACACACATTCTGGCTAGGTGGATACATGCCCTGGGCAGACATCCCTGTATGAACCTATGGACCTATGTATCTTGTTCACCATTGGCCCTATGTGCTGTTAATCACCAATGCAATCTCAATACTATGGTAGCATGTGCAAAGGTCAGTTGTCAGTCACCTCTATGGTACAGTTGTGGAATATGTGAGTCATGTAGTAATGTCACAGCTGCCACATGTACACAGTCAACCCTATCCCCTACCCATGGATGTACAACACATGTATGAGATGGAAACACATGGCCAAACTGTGGACTAAGCACTCTGAACCCAGTACTGGCATAACCTGTCAGGTGGCATGAAATACTACAGTGACAGCAATACCAGTCTGATGTGGACCTACACTGACAGCAATACAAGCATGGAAACACACCGGGCCATTCGTGGAGCCTAAGGATAGCATCCTGCATGACTGGCAGACACCTCTGCAGCTGGCACACAGGCATACGTTAGGCCTGCACACAGCACGCATAACACATAGCACACAAATCCTGTGTGCCAAACAAGCACAGTCTGTACAGCTATACAACACTACTGCTGCAGTTGTGTTAGGTACTTTTATTGTCCAGTACAGTGAGGACATGCTCACCAGGCTGGACAAGGTGTAGGTCACAGTGATATGCTCATGGGGCACTATGGTCCACCACATAACACAAGCATACAGGTCAGTCAGATGCATGGACACATATGACTCAGTCATTGTCCATGCCACCACAGCTGATGTGGGATGTCCCTCACTGGGATACATGATAGGGAACATGGAAGGGATCACTGAGCAAGTGACACAGGCTGGTAGAACCCTGACCTTGGTTGGCATCAGACCCTCACCAGGGATTCTGACATATTACTGAATGCTAATGAATTACTGTAGCTACAACACCCTAGCTGAACGGTTCTTAGCATGCGGTCACTGCATTGCTATGGAATAACGTCTTACCACTCCCACAACAGGTGAAAACATGCAGCACCTGTTCATCAACAACAGGTAGACTATATGCCCCAGACCAGGTGTGTATCCCTCACTACTAGGCTGATAGCATCTACATCTCACACTGTATATACACATCCCACATGCAGCACCTGCACAGAAGACCACAGTCATAATGTTACCCTGTGCAAATACCATGTATTCACATGTGGCAGGCATCACACATGGTAACTATTGAAGGTCACAGGTACATATGTGTATTTGGCACACACATACATCATGTGTGCATTGCCATAACTGGTTTAATCAATGTCATGCATTATTGTGAGAGACAACCCGCACACATGGGCATTCTGTGTGGGCAAAACACACGTGGCATGTCTGTAATCAAAAGCCATAAATAATTGTGATATCGTTTAGAAAGGGGTATGTGCATCCTGTAGTGTGTTTTCCCAGTTGCCAAAAGGGATATTTCTGTCATACACACTTACTCCCCCTTCATACACAGTTGCCAGTTGCTGGATTCAAAACCCTACCTAACTATGTTATGACACTAGAGACAGACGCATTAGCAGAGCGCGCTATTCACATTACTGGGAGATTTCCTTTCTCCTGATATACTTATAGGGTGCTGACATCATCAGAGTTTAGAAAGGGGAATGAGCATCCTGTGGTGTGTTTTCACAGTTGCCAAAAGGGATGTTCCTTTCATACACACACACTTATCCCCTTCACACACACTTGCTGGATTCAAACCCCTACCTAACTATGTTATGACACTAGAGACGGACGCATTAGCAGAGCGCGCTATTTGCATTACTGGGAGATTTCCTTTCCCCTGATATACTTATAGGGTGCTGACATCATCAGAGTTTAGAAAGTGGAATGAGCATCCTGTGGTGTGTTTACACAGTTGCCAAAAGGGATGTTCCTTTCATACACACTTACCCCCCTTCACACACACTTGCCAGATTCAAACCCCTACCTAACTATGTTATGACACTAGAGACGGACGCATTAGCAGAGCGCTATTCGGATTACTGGGAGATTCCTTTTCTCCTGATATACTTATAGGGTGCTGACATGATCAGTGTCTAGAAAGGGGAATGAGCATCCTCTGGTGTGTTTTCACAGTTGCTAAGAGTAACATTTGGACTAAGTGTGTGAGCATGCCCAGTTCAGCCTTCCCATGGCATGTTGTGTGAAAGATGTCTCATTTATCTAAGTGTGTGAGCATGCCCAGTGTGAGCTTTCCATATGTTGAACTCTGCAGCCCATCACATTTGTGGATGAGTGTGACCTTCAACAAATACCTCCAGTTTATGGTTGTGTGTTCTGTGCCATGTTGTGTAGTTACTGTCCAAATGCTTGTGTGAACACAACAGGGAGTATACTGTGCCTGCAGGTTTTGCATGGGATACTTTGCACACAATTGTCAACATCCGTTCATACTGACCTAACACTGTAGTACTGTATAGTGTAGTGGTTCAGTACTTTCACTGTGGTGGTCAGTATCCTGGGCTTTAGTCCTATCACTGCTTTACATTTCCATAGTGTGCACAACAGCCTGGTTAGGGTCCAGTTGTGCACATCTGCACAAAGGCGGTGCCTCTACGGACCCTGGTAATTACCACCCCATAAGCTTAACAAGTCTAGTCTGCAAAGCTATGGAGAGGATCATAATGGAGCTCATAAACAAAGATATAGGGGACATGCGGACATTGGACCCGTCCCAGTTTGGCTTGGTCAAGGGCAGATCATGCCTTTTGAACTTGGTCGACTTCTTCAAAACAGTCACTAAGGCCATTGCTGAGGGAAGGGCAGTCCATACAGCCTACCTTGACCTTGCAAAGGCTTTCGACACAATACCCCACTCGGGTATTGTAGAAGGACCTACCAACCTAAATGTAAACCCATATGTCACAAGATGGGTTGCAAACTGGCTTAAGGACAGGACCCACAGGGTTAGAGTTGCTGGCGCTATGTCAGACTCCAAGCTGGTCACAAGTGGTGTCCCACAGGGCTCAGTCCTTGGCCCCTATTGTTCGTCATCTACTTCTCAGAGGTACAGGCCAACATGGGAGGACTTTGGCTGACAAGGTTTGCAGATGACTGCAAACTGGGCACCATAGTGGACAGTGCATCAGACACGGATATCCTTCAGAAGGGACTCACGGACACTGATAGCTGGTGCCAGAGCCATGGCCTGACGTTAAATGCCAAAACATGTATAGTCATACCCTGCGGGAAAAGCAAGGTAACCCCAAGCTACCATATAGGTGGCAATCCTGTAAGCACAGAGGAGGTTATCATGGACCTGGGGACCCAGGTTGACAGTGGCCTTTCTCCTGACACTCACGTTGCTAACGTGGCTAGAAAGACCTTCTACATTGCCCACCTGATCAGGAAGGGATTCACATCCAGATCTAGTGGGGTCATTGTTCCCCTGTACTCTTCACTTATCAGACCAATGATCGAGTACAATGCCCCATTCTGGATGTATCTCACCTGACATCTGCAGCAATCAGAGAGACCCCAAAAGTCCACCACCAAAAGGATAAAGGGTCTCCAACATCTGTCATATGCTGCCAGATTGAAGACACTCCAGAGGTGACATGTGCCTGACATGCAAGGCCATGTCCAACCAGGAAGTAATGGACATGCTCCACCTCAAAATCGCCAAATCCACCAGAACCACTAGGGCAAGTGACTTAAACCTTAGCAGGGATATAAGTAGGACATATTGGAGGGATAGATTTATCACTCAGAGACTCCCTATGCTGTGGAATACAATCCTGGTCCATGTGAGGCAGAGCACCTCACTGGCTCTGTTCAAGGAATCTTTACCTGTGGATGGGAGATCATAGGTTTACCCGGGGACCGTCTCTGTGCCACTGCTGGACAGAGGCACGACAAACTAATGGGCACAGTATTGTTTCATGCCACAAAACTCTGGGCTGGGCTTATACCTGCCTTAGGGCAGATAGCCTAGTATAAACCTATGAACCTATCTGACCATGTTGCATTATGTTCGGATATGAACTACTTACAACAGCCTCATCCAACATCAGTAGTGTATTCCACAACATAGGTGTACATTGGCAAACACTACCGATGTGCCCTAGGCCATTTCTAATGCTAGTCTGAGAGTGTGTTTGTCCTTCGACACATTGTAAGTGTAGTTTGCCATGACATATGTCTTGTGTAGTATACTGTGCCTCTGTCTACCTGTGACATAACATTGATACCCAGGGTAAACCTACCGTCTCCCATCCACTCATTAAGATTCCTGTTGAGGAGAATCAATGAGTGACTCTATGGATAACCTGTACTGGTAGTTTACTCATGCGTGGGGTGGCTTCTGTGTTATGGATAATGCAGTACAGCTTGTCCTATGTATGTCAGTGCTGGGGTTCAGGTCCCTCATGTGCATAGCTCACTGCCATTCAGATTGTACAAGGTGCAGCATGTTCATTGATTCCAGCTTGGACATGGCTTTCTACATCAGGCACAGCTTGCGTCTGGGTGGCCAGCATGGCAGTGTGTGGAGTTGCACTCTGTTTAATCAGGCAACACATTACATGTGTTCAAGCTCTTTGATACTCCTGGTGAGGTACTGTTGTGGACTTTACAGTTGATGGAGGTGTCTGCTGAGGTACACGGCACAGGGGCTGTTGTGGTAATTTGTAATGCTGATGAAGGATAACTGCAGAACCACAATGACCTCCCTTATCTAGATGTCATAACCTTCATGATTAGGTTGGTATATGGATTGTTTCTGTTAACACTACAGCCACATGTTTGTCCTATGCAGGATATCTATCCCCTTGTGTACCCAGGTCCGTCATTACATGTGATGTATGTAATGGGTTAACACCTATGTGGTAATTGGTGGTCACTTACTGTATATCCACAGAGGTTGACTATACAGTTGTCTCCATTTCACATGCTGACATGGCTATGGCACCGGTTGTCTGTTTCTATGTGGCCCTTTTGTGGGACGCTTGTGTCAGCTGGAGTGTCAGATATGTTAGGCGGTTTGTAGTCCTCTGCAAACATGTTCAGGCACAGTCCTTACATGTTGGCCTGTACCTATGGGGCATATATACCAGACGGGAAAGGTCCCAGGACCAAGCTTTGTGGGATGCCTGTTATATGTGGTTTGTAGTCTGACATGGCTACAGCATGTCTGGCCATGTCAGTTCTGTCGTTGGTCTGGTTTGCAACCCCTCTAGTGACATTGGGGTGTATATTTAAGCTGGTGAGCATATCTATATTGAACACGTAGGGTATTGTATGGAAGGCTTTGCAAGGTCCAGCTACACTGTGTGGGCCACATTGCCCTCATCAGTGACCTCAATCACTGTTTCAACTGAGTCACACATGTTTAGGGGGGGGTCTGCACTTCATAAACCCACACTGGCTAGGGTCGGGTGTCAATAGATCCCCAATATCGTTATGTCTGCGGTACATGCTGATCCTTACCATAGCTGTGCAGACCAAGCTTCTCAGGAATCTGTGGCGGTTGTTTTTAGTATCCATTCAGGCGACACCTTTCTTGAGAACACCCACTGTTGTTGTACACTGCTCTTTGGGTACATATCCTGTGGTAAGGCTGACATAATGTCAGGGAGGCAGCGATCTGCTGGGAAAGATATTTGGCATTATGAGGGGGGGGGTTTGCACTGCACCTGTCAGGATGTATGTTGGCAATACGTGTGTGTGTTTGGTATGTTGTTTGTAATATTTGTGTGATCCAGAGCATATCCAGGAATTCACAACACGCTTACTACCATCAGTTGCAGCAGCCTTGGAGTTATCCTTAGTGTTCCGTACAATTTGTATCATAGTACGTTCATGGGTTCATACTAGGCTATCCACCCTAGGGCATTTGTAAGCATAGCCACAGTGCATGTGGCTTTTGCCACCCCTTGCTATGTGAATATTATGGCCACTTATGATTTACTTAGCTGTGCCTCTGTCTGGACATGACACAGTAAAGACTCCCAGTGTACATCTACAATTATCCATCCATTTTGCTAACTTCCTGTTGAAGAGTGTCAGTGAGGGGCTCTGCCTAACATGTAGTGGTATTCTGTTCCAGGGTGTGGAGAGACTCAGGGTTAGGTATCTGTCCCTCCAGCACATCCTATTTGATTATGTGTTAAGGTTGACATCTCTGACTCACACAGCTCCGATGGCTTTGGGTTTTCTGGGGTGGAGCATGTCCATTACTTCTGTGTTGGACATGGACTTGTACAACAGACATACAATGCATCTGTGTTGGCAGTATGTGACTGCATTCGGCTGTGGTGTCTACAGCCAGGTGGCATATGAGATATAGTTGAGACCCTTTCTGACTCTTGCTGAGGTACCTTTGAGGTCTTTCTAACTGCTGCAGGTGCCAGGTAATGTACATCCCAAATGAGGCATTGTATTACAATATGGTCTGATAGGGGAACAGTATAGGGGCACAATGACCTTTGTTGACGTAGATGTGACTCCTTTCATGATACAGTGTCCAATATAGACAGTCTTCCTAGACAAATTGGCGATGTGGCTGTCACATGACAGGTGACTGTCCACTTGTGTCACTAGGTCCCTGATTACTCCTTCCACACATAATGGTTTACCACCTATGTGGTAATTTGTGTGTACCTTGTTTTGTATTTGGTGGTACATTCATCCTGTCCACTGTCTTCAGGACAGTGGGGTGGGGTTCCTGTGTGTGAGAGTGTGGTCTGTAGCATGCTACAGACTGTACAGCAGTCTTGCGTACAGGTAGTTGCACATGGGTGGACTGCAATGACATAGGCATTGTCAGTTAACTGGACGTATGGCTGTCTGTGCTGAATATGGATACTCACCCTCCTTTTATGTTTTGTTACAGGTTTTGTGGCCATAACACATGATATGTGGTATTACCTGGTAGTGCTGGTGTGCTGTCACGAGGCTTGCAGCAGGTGTGTATCACTGGACTGACATCAATGTTCTCCATACTGGGGAGGGCCTCAGGAGCATGCATATTGAGGTTTACACATCTGGCATTGATCAGCATTACCCTTCTGTTTCTTTCCAGTTTTGTTTTCTATGGTGGTGGGTTGCTCTTTTCGGCCTTGCCTACGGGAGGATCTCTGTAGTTTGCAAAAGCCTTAGGCAATATCCAGACGCTCATGGGTAACAGGTGCAAGCCATCCCTGGGACAGCAGCATGTCTCACTATGGAGTCACCTATTACAACTGTATCAGGCATGTTGTTTCTCCTTCTGTCCTGTGACTGTTTGGCACACCAGCTTTGTGTACTATGTGTTACATGTGCTATGTCTGGAGTTTGTTTTATTGGGTGTCTGCTTTGGAGGCTTGTGTTGGTGTTGTGTGTTTGTAATTAGGGCCTCTGGGAATGTTTTTGTGTTTATGTGTTTGGTTTACAGTCGTTGTAGGTCTATGTGGGACTGGGTTTGTGGTGTATGTGGTTACCTTGTCCTCCTGACTAGTTTTGACAGTACTGATTTGGGGCATGCTCAGGCCCCGGTTTGGCTACCTGGTTGCATCTATCACATACATTTGTATTTATTGGGGTGAGTTGTTGTTGTGTGTGTACTTGGGACAGGTGTCACATTGCCACTGGATTCACAGATTCTACTTGTTTTGCCTGGCCTTAGTGGATTGTATGTGTGGACACATTTTATTGCCATACTAGTGATCACTGATTACTTCACTTTTCATGTTAGATCTATCATGTGGTAGCTTCCTCATTCTCTTCAATGGTTTAGTAATTTATGGTGTCCAGCATGCCAGATGCCTGGGTGTATGGCATTGTGTCTTGTTGTTTGTGATTGCAGACTCCAAGCACTCTTGGCTGTGTTCCTGGTATGCCTGTATAACATGTTCTGCAGTGTGTCCCATATTCTGGACCTGCACAGGGCTTTTCATGGATTCCACATTGGTTTGTAGGGGTGCAAGCTATGCTTTATACATGTGTTTCACTGTGGTAGTCTGGCCAGGGACTGGTGTCGTGATGTGTAACTACAGTGTGCTTACTCTATGGTCTGGTCTTACCAGTGAGGGATACACTTCTCATCTTGGCATCCAGTACACATATTTCTGATTATCACATCCAGTATGCTTACCCCTCTTGTGGAAGTGTTACATTTTGCATGTCCGTTTTGTTTGATGGATTCTGGGAAATTGTCTACACTTGTGTCAGTGCTAGTATAATACAAAGAGTATAGTGACATACACCTCAAAAGCTGACTTCACACTTCTTTGGACTGAGATGGTATCCGTTAAGCCCACTGGGCCAGTGGAAACCACAACACACAATGGTGACTCCTTCACAGACACTTTCTACGGACATCTCTGAGATAGCATGGACCATGCAATCACTAATAGAAACATGACCCTCTCCACCAAGGGAATGTGGCCTGTCTGGTGGACCCCAGCCATAAACAGACTGTATAACAGATGAAGGATACTAATGCAAGACAGAGCTACATCTCCTAAAGGGAAGGCGGCTGTGAGCAGCACTAGTAAAAGCTACATTCTCTCATAAAGACATCCAAGGTCAACTTTGAGACATAAACACCAAAGACAATAGAGATAACCACACTGCCTTCTTCAGTTATGTCAGACACCTGGGTGGGAACCCTCAGATATGCTCTGAGTTGGTACACAACAACATATATTTCAGTGACCTGACAGATATTGGCAACATTCTGGCAGACAGGTTCAGTGCAATTTTCCCTCCCTCACCCCCAACAGAAGATAGTTATCACAGATGAATGTAACCTCACTGTCATCTCAGATGTCCATGTGAGAGCCGCACTCAGCAAAGACAAGAACACAGCATCATTGGGACCTGATGGTATCCCCAGTTGCGTGCTATGTGAACTCCAGAAGGAGCTAAACCCGTATATACAAATGCTATTTAACCTTAGCCTTGCTACAGGATATGTACCTGAACACTGGCGTACAGCAACAGTGGTCCCACTCCACAAAGGAGATGCCTCCACAGACCCTGGGGACTACCACCACACAAGCTTAACCAGCCTTGTCTGCAAAGCTATGGAAAGAGTCATTATGGAGCTCTTAAACAGAGACATTGGTGACCTACAGACCCTTGATCCCACCCAGTTCAGCTTTGTACAGGGCAGATCCTGCATTTTGCACATGTTTGACTATTTTGATACTGTCAGTAGGGCCATTGATGAGGGCTACACGGTCCACACAGCCTACCTGCACTTGGCTAGGGCCTTTGACACAATACCCCACTCAGGCATCATAGACAAGCTCAACAGCTGAAATATCAAATCATATGTCACAGGATAGTTTGCAAAATGGCTAGGAAACAGAACCCATGACGTCGACATTGCAGGTGCCTTGTCAGATTCAAAGCCAGTCACACGTGGTGTCCCACAAAGATCTGTCCTGGGACCCGTCTTATTTGGCATTTACTTTTCAGATGTGAAAGCAAACATAGGAGGGTTGTGGCTGACAAAGTTTGCAGATGACTGCAACCTAGGCACCATATGTGAATACATCAGCCAGCACACACATCCTACAGAATGCCATCACAAAGACAGATAGCTGGTGCCGGAATCATGGCCTGAAACTGACTGCAACTGATGTGTGGTCATCCCCTTTGGGAGGAACAAAGTACACACAAATCAATACATAGACAGCAACCCACTGAGCACAGAATACAAATCAGACACCTGCGGACACATGTAGATAGTGACATCTCATTTGACACCCATGTTGCCAAAGTGGTTTGAAAGACTTTCTATCTTGCCCACCTTATCATGAAGGGTTTTCCATCCAGATCACAGGAGGTCATTGTACCACTATACTTCTCCCTTATCAGGCCCATGATTGAATACAAAGCCCCATTTGGTATGTACCTCACCCAGCACTTGCAACAGCTGGAGAGACCCCAAAAGTACCTTACCAAGGAGATCAGGGTGTACAACACATGTCATATGCTTCCAGACTAAAGGAAATCCAGCTTTATTCAGTGGCATACCGCATACTTACAGGTGACCTATGCCTGACATACAAGACCATGTCCAATCAGGATGTGGTGGACATGCTCCACTGCAAGCAATCCAAATCCACCAGAACCATGGGAGCTGAAGATTTGAACCTCAGCACATACATGTATAGGACATGCTGGGGGACAGAGTCATAACTCACAGGCATCTCACACTCTAGCAGAGTATCCCAGTTCATGTTAGACAGAGTCCCTCACTGACTCTCTTCAAGAGAAGTCTGGACAACTGGATGTCGGATTGTAGTTTTACCCCAGGGGTCCTCCCTGTGTCACTACTAGACAGAGGCACAGTCAAGGTATTCAATTATGTATGGGGGTCATAATGTGTCACTACTAAGTGAGAGGCACAATATTCAGAATCTATTCTGTACACGTATTACCACTATAAGGGGTGGCAATAGCCACATCACTATGGCTAGGCTTATAACTGCACTAGGGCAGATAGCCCAGTAGTAAACTATGCAACTATGACACTATGGTGTATGTGTAGGTATTGTCAGTCAAGCGATATAATGTGGTTTGGGGGGCTTGATATCTTCCTGTCTTCCAACAGTTTGTTGTCTATTCCTTCTGGCATGTCAAGGGATCAGTTGCTAGTGTCCTCTCCTGCTCAGCTGGTGAACCTGGGAATATTGAGGCAATGTTACAATTGATGCATGTACACAGACAACCCTCTCCTTCTCCCACAAAACACAAATGCATGCAAGAGATGCAACTATATAGCCAACCTGGAGGCTGAGCTCTCTCAACATAGGACTGGCAGGACCAGAGAGGAGGAGAAGGTGACCACACACACACCACAAACCCAGTCTCACATAGCACTATCACAACTTCAAATCATACACATAAACACACAAAGACATACTCGGAGGCTCTGATCACAGATCTACCATACCAGCAGAGGCCACCACAGCAGACACCCAAACAACTGCCTCCACAGGGCACAGCACATGCAACACATAGACCACAGAGTCAGTGTGCCAAACATTCACAGCCCTTAAGGCCAAACACAATGCCAGACACACTCGTCATAGGTGACTCCATAGTCAGACACACTGACGTCCCGCTCACCAGATTGAGTAAGGAGAAGGTCACAGTAAGCTGCCTATCGGGTGCTGGGATCCACCACATAATGCAAGCACTCAGGTCACTCAACTGCAAGTACAAGTATGACTCAGTCATTGTCCATGCTGGTGTGAACGACCTGAGATGTACCTCCCTGGACTACATGAAAAGAGACATAGAGGAGCTCTCTGCTTATGTAGCCCAGGCAGGTATGACCCTGACCTTGAGCAGTATCCTACCTTCACCAAGAATGATGCCACAATACAGAGACAAGATGATCAGCTGTAATAGTTGGCTTAATCTATGGTGTCATTCAAAGGGGATCCAATGTCCGTCTGCCTGGGATGACATGCTGGACAAGCCACGCTGATTCGCAGGGGACGGCTTGCACCTGTCACCCCTGGGCTTCTGGAATTTGGCTCAGGCTCTTGCAACCCCCATTGTGCTTTTTTTAGGCAAGGCTCAGATTCTAAACCTACCACCCTAGAACACAAAAAAGGAAGTAAACTAAGGGTGATGCTGCTCAATGCCAGACGTCTCAACCTCAAGATGCACGCACTCAAAGCCCTTCTCAGTATGGGGAACATCGATGTCTGTGCTGTGACTGTAACCTGGTTCAAGGCTCCTGACAGCACCCCAGCAGTATCAGGTGTTACCTCATATCATGCGTTCCGGCCCCAAAATCCGGACGACACCAAGAAAGGAGAGTGGGTGTCCATATTCATCAAGGACACCCTCACCTCAAGGTTGGTGGCAACACACGATGCATCGGAGACCATCCAGGTGCAATTAACCATAGGCAAGACTGCTCGGCAGTTTGTAGCAGGTTACAGGCCACCCTCTCAAACTCAGGAACCTCACACAGCTTTCCTGGAAACACTGGAGGGGATAAATGTATCTCCAAACACCATCATACTGGGTGATTTCAACTATCCCAATATAGACTGGGATCACTAATCAAGCCCTAATCAAGCCCCAACACTCTAGGCCAAAGGTTCCTAGAGTTCATAACCTCAAATGCCATGGAACAACTAGTCACCATCCCCACAAGAGGAGACAACATACTAGATCACATCATCACGAACATGGGGTCACAATGTTCAACACCAGAAGTATACCCATCATTGGTGAGATCAAATCATAAACTAATCTCACTGGAAGTCCACATCCCACCCCCACCCCAGATAAAGAACACCACAGTGAAGAACTTCTCAGAAGCCAACTTCACACTTCTAAAGACTGGTGTGGTCTCTTTCAAGGCCCCCAAGCCAGCGGAAACCATTACCCAAGCCACTGAATCACTTACAAATGCCTTCTACCAGCACCTCCAGGACTGCATGGTTCAGGCAATCCCACACAAAACAAAGACTCTTTGTACCAAAGGCATGCATGCAGTCTGGTGGACCCCAGCCATAAACATGTTCTACATCAGAAGGAAGGTGCTACTACAAGGTAGAGCAAATTCCGTAGAAGGGAAGACACCCGGCTCATTATGCGTAAAGAACTGAGATCTCCCATAAAATCATCCAGGGCACATTTTGAGAGAAAACTCGCTAAGGACTCAGAAAACAATCATGAGGCCTTTTTACCTATGTTGGAAACCTGGGAGGTGACTCCCAGATATGCTCAGGATTAGTTCATAATGATGTAAAGATCACTGAACCTACAGACATTGGCAACATACTGGCTGACAGGTTCAGTGCATATTTCTCCTCCCCCCCCCAAAGGGAGGGATATCTATACCAGGGGATTGTAGCCCCCCAAACATCTCAAATGCTCAGGTGAGAACTGCTCTATCCAAGGTGTGAAACACAGCATCCATGGGACCGGATGGTGTCCCCAGTTGTGGGCTCCATGAACTCAATGAGGAATTGAACCCGCAGTTAGGGCAGCTGTTTAATCTTGGCCTCACCTCAGGATACATACCCAAGGAGTGGCGTATGGCAACGGTGGTCCCACTTCACAAAGGTGGTGCCTCCACCGACCCCAGACACTACCGTCCCATCAGCTTGACAAGCCTGGTCTGCAAAGCTATGGACAGAATCATAATGGAACTCATGAATGGAGACATAGGGGACTTGCAGACTTTGGATCCAACCCAGTTTGGCTTTGTCAAGGGCGATCATGCCTTTTAAACTTGGTTGACTATTTCAGAACAGTCACCAAGGCCATTGACGAGGGCAAAGCAGTCCACACAGCCTACCTTGACCTGGCAAAGGCTTTCGATACAATACCCCACTTGGGTATCATTGACAAACTCACCAGCTTAAATGTAGACCCATACATCACAAGATGGGTTACAAACTGGTAAGTGACAGCACCCACAGGGTCAAGGTTGATGGCGCCATGTCACACTCAAAGCCTGTCACACGTGGTGTCCCACAGGGCTCAGTCCTGGGCCCACTTTTGTTCGGCATCTACTTTTCAGATGTACAAGCAAACACAGGAGGAATATGGCTGACAAGGTTTGCAGATGACTGCTAACTGGGAACCATAGTTGACAACCCATCTGACACAGACATCCTTCAGACGGGTCTCATAGAAACGGATAACTGGTGCCAGAGCCATGGCCTACAGTTAAACGCTAAACAATGCATAGTCATACCCTTTGGGAAGAACAAGGTTACCCCTAGTTCCCATATAGGTGTTACTCCTCTAAGCACAGGAGAGGTTATCAGGATCTGGCCACCCAGGTTGACAGTAACCTTTCGTTTGACACTCACGTTGCCAAAGTAGTTAGGAAGACCTTCTACATTGCCCACCTCATCATGCAGGGATTCACATCTAGATCAAGGGAGGTCATTGTTCCCCTGTACTCATCACTCATCAGACCAATGATTGAGTACAATGCCCCATTCGGAATGTTTCTGACCCAACACCTGCAGCAATTGGACAGGCCCCACACATTGCTCACCAGACAGATAAAAGGTCTCAAATGTATGCCTTATGCTGCCTGACTGCAGGAACCCCAGCTCTATTCAGTCACCTACCATCTGCTCAGAGGTGGCCTGTGCCTGTCATACTAGGCCATGTCCAACCCGGAATTAATGAACATGCTTCACCTCAAAACCTCTAACTCCATCAGATCTACACGGGCAGGAGACTTAAACCTCAACACGGCTATTCATAGGGCATGCTGGAGGGACAGATTCATCACCGAGAGACTCCCTATGCTGTGGAACATCATCCTGGTACATGTGAGGCTGGGCACCTCGCTGGCTTTGTTCGAGAGAAATCATGACCAATGGATGGGTGATCGCAGGTATACCCCAGGGATAACCTCAGTGTCACTGCTTGACAGAGGCACAGCAACATAATGGGCATATTATCCTTAGAACTGAAGGGGTGGCGGAAGCCACAAAACTCTGGGCAAGGCTTATATATGCCCTAGGGCAGATAGCCTAGTATGAACCTATGCACCTATGAACATAGGCCTGGTGCAGTTCCTGCTATTAGGACAGTGGTCTGCAGCAAGCTATTTAGTAGTAGGCAGTTTTAGCAATTGGTATTTGACCATGGCTAATCCATGTTGCTTCTTGTTGTGGTACCAACATGGGGGTGTGGTTATCCATGACATTTATTGCTAGTCACCCTCGTTTTGTAGCTTGTTCCATGTTTTTGCACATGTACATCCCTGTATGAGGTGTGACCTGGTAGTGTTAGGGTGCTGGTATGGGCTTTGTCCCAGTTGTCTATTACAGCACTGATATCTACATCCTCTATACTGTGTGCGGTTACACTGCACACATTTTGCTGTTTATACTTCTGGCATTGGGTAGCATTACATCTAGGTTCCTATCCCTTGTGGTACCTATGAATGTGGGTTTGTGTTTTTGTGGTTTGTGATGGGTGAGGGTGGATGTTAGTCAGGGTCCTCAGGTGTGCATATGGTACATGGTGTTACATTACTTGACACATGGCATTCATGCCTCGGGTGGTGCTGCAGGGCTGCCTCTGTCGGATGCACATACTACACTCCCTGTACATGTTTGGAAGCAGGTTGTGTCATGTTAGGCATCCCTGTTACTATATGAGTGAGTCAGAGCGGGTATCAGTCCCAGTGTTCCTACTGACCAAGTGTATGTGCTATGCGTTGCCTCTTTGCCAAGGCCAGGGCATACTGGGCACGCCTCCTTCTGCCTACTGGGGCAAGGTCAGGTTGTTCCTCCTCCGAGTCACCCTCTGCCTGTGGTGGCCTTGGCAATGGTGGGGGTATGTTTGGCCCAGCCCTATGCTGGTCCTGCTGCAGCTGTTTCCGCAGGATCATATTATGTAGCATAGCACATATCATGATCATTTGGGTACATGTAGTTGATGTGTACTGCAAGGCTCCACCAGATGTGTCCAGACACCGGAACCGTGACTTGAGCAGCCCAAACACACGCTCTATGATGTTACGTGTTTGTGCGTGTGCCTCATTATGGCATTCCTGTTCAGGTGTGTGTGCATTTCTGATGGGTGTCATCAGCCACGGCTCAAGTGCGTAACCTGCATCCCCCACTAGGTGTCCGTGTGGGAAGTCCCCACTGGCAAATGATTGGTACAGCTGTGTCAGATGCCAGATGTGGGAATCGTGGTAGCTCCCAGGGCAGCCAGCACACACATTCATTATTATGCCCTGGGCATCACACACGACCTGGCAGTTGATGGAGGGGAATCCCTTGCGGTTCATGTAGGCTCTACCCCGCTCACCAGCTGGTGCTTTGATGCATATGTGCGTGCAGTCTATTGCACCCAATACCTCAGGGTATCCCGCTATTTGCTGGAAGAGACGCATATTGCTGGCCACAACCTCACGGGCATTGGGGAAATATACATGATCACCGACATGTGCTGACATGGCATCCAGGAACTGGGGCAGTACCCTGGAGGCTGATGCCTGTGATATCCCCATCATATCACCAGTTGGTCTCTGGAAGGTACCTGTTGCTAGTATTCTTAGGCCAACACATACCTTGGTTTCCACTGGGATGGGTTCCTCTCTGTTGGTTCTGTGTGTGAGGCATGGCCTGCACAGCTCAACAATTTGGTGCAGAAGGTCTCTGTCCACTCTGTAGCGCTCTACTATCTCCAGCTCATGTAACCCATGGTAGGTGACCCTGGGCCTGTATACTCTTCTCCTTCTCCTCACTCTGGGTTGTCTGTCAGCATCTGCATTGTCACCACCCTCAGCAATTCGCCTATGCCTGATTATAACAGCTATGGCAGCCCCTAGCATTTCTGCTCTGAGTTCAGCTTTTTTCAGTTTTCAATTCTGATAGCTTACTTTCTTGCAGTATCTCTTGTGAGAAACACCCTGCACTGCTCTTTGCAGTGTTTTAAGTGCTGGGTTGGGCTTCTAGTCTGCCTGTGTAATTGCCTGCTTCCAATTGTTTCCAGCAATTAACTCCAGCAGTATCCTCTGGCAGTTTCCCTGTATTTTGGTTGTTTCCTGTTTCCTCTCAGGGGGAGCAATGTGCACACCAGCTTAAGCACGCTCACAGTCACTTAAACGCGCGCACACATCCTTACACGGTGTTACACGCGTGCACACATCCTTACACGGTGTGAACTTGGCTGATTCATGTTAAAACGCAAGACACTGCCTTCCACATGTGCAGCGCATAAACCATTGTAAATGGTTTGCAACATGCTCCCACATGTTGAACCTGCCTTACACGCGCGCACACGCGCGCATGCACGTATTTCAAGAAAATTTGAGTGTAGGGATAGTGTGCACCCTCTGTTTCTTGACTTTCCTAGTGTTCTGTTGGGACACACCTCTCTCCCTGATGTCTGTCTGTCATCTGTCACGTTACATTGCCCTCCAATCTGATACATTTATTTTTATCATTCCCCCCCGTGATGTCACCTACCTCTTACTCTGTTCCTCCCCCTTCTATAACTCTTACACTACTCAGAAAGTGCTCATTACCTATGTGGCAGTGTGATTCAGTATTGTAACCCTCATTTACATAGGATTGCCTAGTAATGCTTAGTTACATGTCTTACACGGAGCTTCCCCCCCTTGACAACCACTAAACGGAGGCCATATTGTTTTTGGTCTGCAAGTCCCTCCATTGACATTCCATGTAATACATAAATCCCACAATTGTGGGCTTATAAGCTTCGGTTTTCAGTTTTAGGTAGCGCACCCCGTTTGCGCGGGTGTGCGCTGCAGTTAAACATCATAATCCCACGAAAAAAAAAAGTTGTTTAAAATAATTTTGCAACACTTTTTCATGCCAATGGACACATATTTGGCCATTGGCATGCTTAATGAAACATATGCACCCTTTATTTGGAGCTGACATAGCTCCGTTTTCATTTTTGCAGAAATGTACTCAGTTGTCAGCTGAGTACATTTCTGCAGCTAACACGTCCATTACACGGACTGGTTTGGGCTTCTTGGATCGCTCAGATACCTCATTTGCATATCTTTCAGCTGCAAATGAGGTATTGAGCATTTCCATGCCCAGTCCATGTAAGAGACGTGTTAGCTGTCTCTTACACAGAGATTTGGGCTGTTCCTGAATCGGGAGGCTTACACGGAGGCTTACACTACTCTTAAACTCCGTGTAAGCCTTCCTGAATCTGGCCCAATATCTTTTGATTTCCATTCAATTTATACTTTTCAGCACATTGGTATGTTACTGTTTCTCCATTCACATATGGCCCTTGCTTAATTTCTACAGTGTCTCCATGATTAATATGTGGTGGTTCTTCACATTCCAGACTTTCAGCTGCTACAATAACAAGACAGATATTAAAAGAATTATAATTTATTAACATTTGATAAAAATATCAATTCTACCTACAATTTGTCTTCTTTTACATCAAAATCAATTGAAATATTTAGACTCTGAAAATAAATGCAACTTGCACAGTTTGTTTGACAAGTAAGTGATCCCTTAAACTGATCTAGCAAGATAACTCCCTGTCATATTTCAGGCATGTTACAAAGTGCAGCAGATACATCAATTTCTTAAACAGCACCTGCCTATTTTGTCTTTTTATGTTTTTTTTATTCAAAATATATTTATTAAATTTTCAAAGGTATAACCAAAAACCTCTGTAGCTCATAATAACAATAATTAATGGTGAAATAATGATTGCCTGGTAGCTTGCACAGACACTGATGGATAATTTACATATACTATAATTGTATTCATTCAGTCAGTGTAAAGATAAGTGAGATATGAAATCATGATGAGGTAGAAACAGACTTAGTAACTCTAGGTGTACAATATAAACATGTTTATATTCCAGAATATGAGGTGGGGAAAGGGTATGGGGGGATAGCTTTGGGAGCAGATATTTATACACAAACAAAGAGGATGTAACTTTAATATGAAGACAGAAACATTGCCTATACAGAATCAAGAAAACCGATATTAAGTGAGAGGGGAGTAGCCAGTATTGCATAGAACAGGCATCCATTATACTTGCAGCTTATACTGAGACTACATACCTGAATGCCACGTGAGTTCATTGTAATAGATTAAAACTACTTGCAGTCCATCACTGCTGAGATGTTAAAACATTTCTATCTCTGTGTAAATAGTTGGTAAGTTACTACAATAATATTCTGCAACACTTTCAACTCTCAGTTCTGCAAAACGTTCCACTCTCTCTTTTGGTGTGTGAAGTTAAGGCAAAGACAAGTCAGGACAAATGTGTTCCCTAAATATAACTAATTGCCACAGATATGTTGGCAACTTTGTTTCTAGATTTTATCCAGAAATGGATCCCCAAGAGTCAATTAAATTTTTGGGGCACCTCCAACATAAATGGTTAGAAGTTAATAATATGACATAGTTTTTGCAGCTGATAAACAATTCTTCACTGATTTTTTTCCATGCAGTAACTTTCCAAAACAGGGACAAATTGACAATATTTGAGATGGTTAGGATTTGGGACTTATGCTTCTTGGTGACAGTAATATGTAATAGACATACATGAATTTGCCAGTAATGTTTTCCACAAGACACAAATGTGTTCAGCAATTTCTAATACACCCTTGAAGATGTTTTAGAAGATGGCTGGTAATACTGATTATGGATAAAGTAATGGTTTGAGTAAATTAGTTCTTAGTCCAGTGGTGAGGGAATGTGGAAGCAATGGTTTAAAAGTCTTCTTCAAATTCTGATTTCAGAGAAGTATGGCAAGTTCTACCTATAAAACCAAAAGTAGTTATGCATTATCATTCCTTACAATGCATAACGGATGCTCTAAAAGTTGGAGTGTGCTGTACAGTGATGAGTAAGAATGACCATGTTTCAGGTAGTGGTATCAATGTAACCATCTATCTGTATGCCTAGAATATCTCCAAGCTTGATATAAGCACTGCTCTGATGTGGATCAGGCTATTAAAATATAGACCTAACATGCTAAGAATATGGCAATTTGGAAAGAGAATGTGAATCTGAGGGGATAGTTAAATAATGATTAAGTTTAGGTGCTAGAGATAACAGTTTTGACTGGTGGAAATGTGTGGGTTGTAAGACAAAATTGGATTAAATTTGAATGCCACTGACCAAGGTAAAGCAAGTATGTTTTTCGATTTGCAAAGCTGATATAGTATTAAGAAAGTACTACAGCACTGTGGGAACCACTGGAGGAAAAAACAACTGGAAAAATGCAAATACTTTATTCAGAAATAAAACTTAAAACTCATATCAAATACCAAACCTAGGGATAAATACCAGGTAAAAATGTTTATTTCATGCATAATGCATGTTTTTAGCTCCTTCCAGTTTTATCTTAAACCTTTTCAGACCACTGCAATGCAATAATGGTCTGATCTCATTTATAAGAGGTTTTATTGGGTCATCAGTTAAATACCTGTATTATATAAGGCAGTTTTATGATAACTGTCATTTTTATTATAGCAATCTATTTCTCCAAAAGAAAATTTTGATCATTTTAGTTCTTTAAATGTGTTCAATATTTTCTGATTGAACTGGTGTTGACATTACCTTTTTCCTCCTGTCTTTGGCATAAAATAACTCCTAGGTAGGTTAAGTTGGCTGTATCCCGCTGAAGAGGATTGTCTAAATGAAGGTTTAGAATTATTGTTTCTCTGTGAATATATTAATCTACCATACCTTCCACAACATAATGCTTATGCATACTATTCATAATCCTGTTTAATGTTAAAATTTGTTTCATGCTTTACAGTATTATTCTGAAAGACTTCCATTCTATAACACTTTAGTTCTCTTTACATATATAAATGATCTGTTATTCCTCATCCTTCCCCACTCAGTTTTTTTTAGCAAGGCAATCTGACATTCTTTGAAACTTTTACTGCTTAAAATAGCAGGAAAAAGGCTATTTGCTCAGGTCACATTACTTATAAGCTACACTCAGCATTCGACTTCAACAAAGCCAGTGGCACATCCTCAAACAGTTAATGGTAGTTGAAGTAAAATGTTTTCTTAATTCCAAACTAGATGATTATACATTGCATTAATATTCAAGAACATATCATTTATATCTATTTATTTATTACTAACATATCTCTAAGACTTTCAGAAATGCATTTATTCTTTCAAAATATATACTTCAGTGTAATAGCTATTATAAAAGCACTTTTCTAGCACTTTAATAGCAGCATTTAGTTATTTCAATAATTTATTGCTTTTCACTTCTTTCAGGTCATGAATTGTTTGGGAATTTGATGTGTTTGTTAATGATCTGAAGTACTAGGGACTTTTTTCTCAACACTTCACCTTGGTTCTTCATTTTAATGCCATACCTTGAAAATGCTTCTTGGGACACCTCATTGTCTATCTTTCTGGGTAATCCTCTAAATACCTCAGAAGGCAGTAGAAATACAATCTGTATATTTTAAGCAGGTATTTCTTTTTAAATAAATCTCTTCTGTTCCTTCTAAGGAATTTCCTATTCACAGAATGACTAATAATTAACATTTGCTGTTCATAGTATTCTTTCAAACCAGCACCTTCTGGTTGCTTTTCTACAAAAGCCTGCTGAATTCTTACTCTGAACGTTTCTTTTCATTTCTTTTCTTTGCCTCTTAATAGGATATCTTTACCAGTTTCTAATGCACCAGGACAACTTTGTGGTCCAGAGGTTTTACATTCTTAGATCAGTACATAAATAATTGAAATTTGTTTTTACTTGAGCCTCAGGCACAATCTGTTCTAAATGTATACACCCAAGATGAGTTAGTCTACAACTAAAAAAATACTGTATCCCAAAACTGTGATTATGTGTAGGGTAGGAGAACTGCAATCAGCCATACCAATGTAAATATTAAAGACAGTTTCAGTTGATTCTCTTTCCAATTTGGTGCTTCAGAAGACTAAGTAAATGTTACACTTTGTTCTACATCTTATTAGTTTGTTGTTTATCTGCCTGATTTCTGGGTGGCCGCTGTGGTGCAGTGGTTAGCATTGCCACCTCACAGCAAGAGGTTCTCCGGTTCGATCCTCGGCTGGGGTGCCCTCTGTGTGGAGTCTGCATGTCCTCCCTGTGGTCACGTGGGTTTCCTCCAGGTGCTCTGGCTTCATCCCAAAGACATGCTGTAGGTGGATTGGACACTCTAAATTGGCCCTAGGTGTGAGTGTGTGCCTTCTGTGGAAGGTTGGGTGTTGGGCTGGCACATCAACACCATAAGACTCCAATGCCAGTCATGAGTGGACAGGTGATCCGCTGTGGTGACCCCTAACCAGGAAAAGCCAGAAGAAGAAGTTTATCTGCCTGATTTCTAACTTACCCACTTTTCAAATTTTCTGTGCCTTTTTCTTGCACACTATTAATGCTGTACACATGTTAATGCTTAATTTGCTCACAAATAACACACTATCATCCACATCTATTCTGTTTCAACTTCAGATTTAATTTCATTTTGCACACTTTAGCAAAATTATTTCTTTTTATAGATATTTTGATACACTTGATTAATCACTGGTTATTTATTTCCTTTTATAATGCTTGTAGACAAACTTCATTCAAAACCTATTGTGAAGAAATTAGACACTATTATTTGTTCTGATATGTATGACTGAGTTTTTGTACATGATTTCAGATTAGCCTGTATTATATGCCAGCATGACCAGCATTTTCTGCTTGGTGCAGCTCTTTGGACTGCTGTTTTTATATGTTGATACATATTACCAGCCTTGGTTTGCTCCTATACTTTTTATTTTTTATTATTCAGTGTTCCTCAAGTCTTGGGAGCATTTATTCCTTGGTAGCTATCTTTTTTGTTGCTTTTTGTTGCTATTTATACAGAATGTTTTAAAGACTTGAACAGTGTCCTTTCACATTTTTCACTGTGCATGTTTGTGAAGAGAGATTGTAAAGGCAAACTGTTTCAGATTCAGCTGATCTGCAAATGATGTCATCAGAATGTTGGCATTTGTTATGTGTTACTGTCAGAAGCTGAACGCCAAGAAGAAACTTAGAAAACAGCTGTTGGTTGATTTTCAAAATATGAAATGAAAATTAGCGTTTTTAAATCAGATATACCTGTTGCTCAGGCTGCTGCTGAGAGATTGGCCTACTGCCAGCTGTGATATTGAGAAATGATACGTGTTTATTCTCATTTTTTGTCTGTATTTTGATTTAATATCTTTGTAATCTGTACAACTGTACTTATTCTTCTTCTTGTGTGTTATAGCTGTATATCTTAGTGTTGACCTCAGTTGTAGTGAAATCCTTTGATTGGAGGCCTTGTCTGTTTTCATGCTGACAGTAAGTTTTCAGAACTGGTTTCATCCGGCCAAAGTATTCCTGCGTCTGTATTGTTTGGTTTCTGTCCTCTGTTTTAAATCAGATATACCTGCTGCTCAGGCTGCTGCAAAGAGCTTTACCTACTGCCAGCTGTGATATTGAGAAAAGATAAGTGTTTATTCTCATTTTTTGTCTGCATTTTGATTTAATATATCTGTAATCTGTATAACTGTACTTATTCTTCTTCTTGTGTGTTATAGCTGTATATCTTAGTGGTGTTTTAAATCAGATATACCTGTTGCTCAGGCTGCTGCAGAGAGCTTGACCTACTGCCAGCTGTGATATTGAGAAAAGATAAGTGTTTATTCTCATGTTTTGTCTGCATTTTGATTTAATATCTCTGTAATCTGTACAACTGTACTTATTCTTCTTCTTGTGTGATATAGCTGTATATCTTTGTGTTGACCTTACTTGTAGTGAAATCCTTTGTCTGGAGGCCTTGTCTGTTTTCTTAGTGGCAGTAAGTTTTCAGAACTAGTTTCATCCAGCCAAAGTATTTCTGCATCTGTATTGTTTGGTTTCTGTCCTGTGTTTTAAATCAGATATACCTGTTGCTTAGGCTGCTGCAGAGAGATTGACCTACTGCCAGCTGTGATATTGAGAAAAGATAAGTGTTTATTCTCATTTTTGTCTGCATTTTGATTTAATATCTCTGTAATCTGTACAACTGTACTTATTCATCTTCTTGTTTGTCCCCACCATCCCTGTTCTAGTTTTGGTGTTAGTGTTGGTGGCTCTGGAATTGCCCGCCCCTCCTGTAAGTCTGTATTTGAATACTCCTCCTGAGGCCATCTCATTTGCTCACTTAACCGAATATAGTGAGATCATATTCTGAGTCTAGTGTTCACTCTACATAATACAGAGAGAAGATTTGAGAAGGACAACCCACTTAGGTTATTCCTTCCTCTCTCCTTGCATTTTACTAACAAAAAAAAATCTGCTTTTACTGTATTGTGTTTCCTCCTACTTTATTTTGCTTTTGCCTCTTCTTAAAAGTACTCAGTTTTATTTATTCTGCTGCACTAATTGCTCCTTGGTAGTAGCCTGATTAAATTGTAACTGTTATTCTAAGGCTTTTGGTTTAAGCACTAGGGCTTCATACTGGTTGTTTTACATTAAAAAGGTTTGTGGTCTGCACTCTTGTGGGAGGAGAGGCTGGATTCTGCCCTTCTGAGCTGGGAATTTCTGGTCACAGGCTTATTGTGCCTGCTTATTCGAACTGTTTCTTTCGGAAAATGGTGCGCCTTGTTGCTGTAGCGTAGGACCAGATTCAGGTCTGCTGAATCTAGCTTTGTTTGTATAACTTGAGCACTGATTCAGGCCATCTTTTTTGGAGAAGGTTCCCCTGCACCCTAGTAGCGGGAGTGTGCAGTTAGAACTTGTTTGATTGAAGACTGTTGGAACAGGGCTCAGTTTTGAGGTTTTTTTCTGGTTAATTGGGTAACTTGTTTAAATCAGATTGTTCATTTTTCTATTGATTTTATACATATATATATATATATATATATATATATATATATATATATATATATATATATATATATATATATAAATAGCACTTTATTGATCTGCTTTTACTGTATTTGTGTTTCTTCCTACTTTATTACTAGGGACATTGACTACAACTCTGAACTGAGATATATAACAATAAGCATCTTTTTATGCACATTTAAAGTGTTTTTTTTATTGTATCTGCTTTATTTTCTGAAAAGCAATACATCTATATATACTTGTTTCCCACCTTTCTAAGCTAGTATAGTCCAGTTTTCAGGTTAGTGCTGAATTCAGGGCTGTGTTACTAATCTCTGTGTTTGCCCATACCTTACTTGGATAGAAGGAAGTTTCTCTATTCACCTGTGAGAAAAGGGAGCTTTGAGAAACCTATCTGTCCCTGAAGGAGTGGTGTCATCCCAGAAAGTAGTAGTTTATTGGCAATTTTGGGCTAATTTCTATCTCTTTCATTTCCCTGCTATAAAAACCGCATTTGCCAGTTTTGCATGCTGGGCAGTGGTGGTTAGCTAGGGTATAACTATTCCCGGCTCCACAAAGTCTCCTCTTCAATTTTTCCCTTGGAACTAGACAAACTTTCAACTTAAGCACTCAAGCCATTCATTTGTCAGCCCGGCATTTGCTCAAAACTCATAGCAAGCACTTATAAACCCTAGCACTACAGAAGGACAAGGCTCTCTATTTCACCATACCAGCCATTCAGTAAAACAGTTTACTGTACCTATCCAGGCATGTCCAAAGGGCAGTTTCAGATGTACTCTCCAGTCCAACTGGTGAATCTGGGCATTTTGAGGCAATGTTACAACTGCCTCATGTACACAGACAACTCTCTCCTCCTACCACCAAACACTAATACATGCAAGAGATGCAATTATACAGCCAAACTGGAGGCTAAGCTCTCTCAACCCAAGACTGGATCAGACAGTCAAGAGGAGAAGGGAAATACTGGCATCACACCACCAGTCTCACATAGACCCATTAAACCAGCACCTGCAAAAAATACACATAAATACACAAAAACATACTTGGAGGCTCTAAATAAAAATCTGCAAAAGCAACAGAGCCCTTCAAATGAGACATCCAAGCACCCTCCACCCCCCCAACACAAACCATGAAACACATACTTCACAAAACCAGTGTGCCATGCAATCACAGCCCTTAAGGCAAAATAACATACCCAACACACTAGTAATAGGTGACTCTATAGTCAGGCACACTGATGTCCCACTCACTAGGCTGAATAAGGAGAAAGTTACTGTTAGCTGCCTGTCAGGTGCCAGGATCCACCACATAACACAAGCACTCAGGTCACTCCAGAACAATTACAAATATGACTCTGTCATTGTCCATGTTGGTGTGAATGACCTGAGCTGTACCTCCCTGGACTACATGAAAAGAGCATGGAAGAGCTCTCTGATCACATAGCCCAGGCCAGTATGACCCTGACCCTGAGTAGCATCCTGCCTTCACCAAGAATGATACCATGGTATAAAGAAAAAATTATCACTTTCAACAATTGGCTAAGTCTGGTGTCATTCAAAGAGGATCCAGTGTCTGTCTGCCTGGGATGACATGCTTGACAAGCCATGCTGATTTGCTAGAGATGGCTTGCATCTGTCACCCTTTGGCTTTCAAATACTGGCAAAGGCTCTTGCCACCCCCATAGTGCCTTTTTTAGACAAGGCTCAAAAGACAAACCCACCGCCGTAAATAGCACAAGTAACACAAATCTGAGGGTAATACTACTCAATGCCAGAAGTCTAAACCTCAAAATGCATGCACTCGAGGCTCTCCTCAGTATGGAGGAAATCGATATATGTGCAGTAACAGAAACCTGGTTTAAGGCTCCAGAGAGTATCCTAGCATTACCAGGCTACAACTCATACAATGCATTTCAGCCACAGAACACGGACAGAAATACAAAAGGTGGGGGAGTATCCATATTCATCAAGGATACCCACACCTCCAGGTTAGTGGCACAACACGATGCTTCAGAGATTATCCACGTGCAACTAACAATGGGAAAAACTGCAATTCAAATTGTAGCTTGCTACAGATCACCCACCATGTCCCAGGACCCATTCGGCATTTCTGGAAACACTGGGTAACATAAAGGTCCTAACAAACACACTAATATTGGGTGATTTCAACTACCCAAACATTAACTGGGAGAACTACTTAAGTACTTACTCCCTTGCCCAACATTTCCTAGAATTTATAAACTCAAATGCCCTGGAACAACTGGTCAACACTCCCACCAGAGGCGACAACATATTTGACCTGGTCATCACCAACATGGGTGACTGGTGTTCCACAATGGATGTCAACCCCCCCTGCTAGTTGGGTCTGACCATAAACAAATCACTTTGGATATCCACATTCTGCCCCCACCCCTGGACAAGGAAACCACCATGAAAAACTTTTCAAAAGCAAACTTCACGTTACCTAAGACGGAAGTGGAAAGTTTCAAAGCCCCCATGCTAAAGGATAACACTGTCCAAGCTGCAAAATCCTTTACTAATGCATTCTACGGGCACCAACAAGAATGCATGGTGCATAGGTGCATAAACAGGATACTTAATGTTATATATATAGGTCCAAAACTTCAGCAATCTGCTGTTGAGCATTTGCCAATGCCTGGCTGTTGTCATTTAAAGAATGGATCACACATGATTTCATCCACTGGTGCAGCCTAGGAACATTATCACCCTGTGCATAAGATGATGCCTGTGCCCACATCCCTGTCATCCACACCATCGGTGCAGGGGACATCTCATATGGTCGAGATAAGTGTATATTACAATTGTTGTGTACTGTTGACACGCAGGACATACCATGTAGTACAGGTTTAGAATGCATTGTTTTATGTTTCAGTATGTGTCTTGGTAACACACAGTAAACAGCATGTTGGTAATGATGCCCTGCTCCTCCCCTAGGTCTAATTGCATGTGCCATTAACCCAGTGTTTGCAGTTTCCCATGTGTAATGTGGGACTACTCACAGGCATGTATATGGCAACCACTCACTGTTAGAAAGGCTGACATTCCAAAGATGTCTCACATCTACTGATCCAGGAGCATGTGAGCTGTGTACTAAGCACAGTGGCTAGAGACATCCACATCATACCAGGTGACATCACAGGTACAGTTACATGGTGAGGCCAGTTGATAGCATGACGCCTCACTGTGTAGCAGTAATACACATTCACATTACAGGATGAGAGCACACAACTACACACACACACACACACACACACACACACACACACACACACACACACACACACACAACACACACACACACACACACACACACACACACACACACACACATTCAGACACAGTAACACACAATTGATAGTGTTGAGGTGAGGACCCCTGCCTATGTGGTAATCACCATTACAGTAATGTGCACCCACATGACGTGATGCAGAGAATGAACATGTACAGGTAGTCAGTAATGCCTAAGACCAACGGCATCAACAGGGTAGTAGATTGCATCACCTGGAGGTAGCATACATCCTCACTCCATGGACCAGACAGTCATACATACATACACACACACACTGTGGAGTCCACAATTTAATTCACCTATGTCATGCACAGACAGATAGCTAATGTGTGTGATACACACACCAACCCTGCCTATTTCTTGCTTTCCACACTGCAGTATGCACAGATCTCTACAACAGTGTACAGGGGTGTATAACAAATGGGATGTATTATATGGACACACAAGCAAGCACACATGGCAGTACTGTGAATCAAACACCTGCTATCTTTGACAGACATGCAGCAGTACTGTTGGCAATTGTGCTGCTATATGCACACGGGAGTCTTAAGTGTTTACAGGTGTCAGCTGATTTACAGTCAGTGACAAAACATAGCTTAGTGTTTGCACATGTTATGGTAGACACACTTGTGAGCTGTCTTCAGCAAACATCCATCTGCAAAGTTGGCCCACCATTTTATGTACACACATCCATCCATACCTGGATCGTGCTATCCCAAGCAAAACCAAGACTCCTTCCTCCAAGAAAAGGAAACCAGTCTGGTGGACCCCTGCCATAAACAAGCTATACAATAGAAGGAGGAAACTAGTACAGAAAAGAGTAAAATCCCAAGAAGGGAAGACATCCCTGATCAGTATCAGCAAGAAACTACAATCCCTCATAAAATCGTCCAAGGTGAGCTTTGAAAGAAAACTTGCCAAGGACTCCAAAGGTAACCACAAGGCATTCTTTAGCTATGTCAAGAATCTAAGTGGCAATGCTCAGATCTGCTCGGAGTTAGTGCAGAATGGCACAAAATACACTGAACCAACTGGTAATACCAACATCCTGGCAGACAGGTTCAATGCAAACTTCACCTCCCACTCTCCCCCAAAAGGGCCAATAACCATACCAGAAGAATGTAGAGTCCCTGAAATCACAGACACTCAGGTTAAAATAGCCCTCTTCAAAGCCAAAACACAGCATCAATGGGACCGGATGGTGTTCCAGGCTGCATCCTACATGAGCTCAAAGACGAACTAACCCCTCACCTAAACACACTGTTCAAACTCAGCCTCTCCACAGGCTATGTACCCATAGAGTGGTGCATAGCAATGGTTATTCCGCTCCACAAAGGTGGAGCCACAACAGACCCCGGAACTATCACCCCATAAGCCTGACTAGCTTGGTCTGCAAAGCTATGGAGAGCATCATCATGGAACTCATTAATAGAGACATCAGGAACCTCCAAACACTGGACCCTACACAGTTTGGCTTTGTTAAGGGCAGATCATGCCTCCTAAACCTGGTGGACTTCTTTGAGACGGTTACCAAGGCTATAGATGAGGGAAAGGTGGTACACACAGCCTACCTAGACATCGCAAAGGCCTTCAACACCATTCCCCATTCTGGTATTATAGGCAAGCTCACCAGCCTGAACATAAACCCCTATGTCACAAGATGGGTTGCCAGTTGGCTCATGGACAGAACCCACACGGTGAGAGTTGCAAAAGCTAGGTCTGACTCTAAACCGGTTACAAGTGGCGTTCCCCAGGGCGCAGTCCTAGGACCCCTCCTGTTTGCCATATCCTTCTCAGAGGTACAGACAAGCATAGGAGGACTATGGCTGACCAAGTTTGCAGACGTCTGCAAACTAGGGGCTATAACTGACTCATTGGCTGACATAGACATCCTCCAAAAGGGTCTCACTGAGATGAATACCTGGTGTCAAAATTATGGCCTCAAGTTAAATGCCAAAAAGGGCATAGTTATTCCCTTTGGAAATAACAAAGTACCTACAAATTACCACATAGGTGATAGTCCCCTAAATACAGAAAAAGTAATAAGGGAACTCTCCTTTGATAATCACATTGCCAAAGTGGTTAGAAAATCCTTCTATGTGGCCCTCCTAATCACAAAAGGGTTTGCATCCAGATCAAAAGAGGTCATTATGCCCCTCTACTCATCCCTCATCAGACCCATCATAGAGTACAATGCCCCATTTGGGATGTACCTTACAAGACACATGCAACAGCTGGAAAGACCACAGAAGTACCTCACCAAGAGGATCACTGGCCTCAAAGAGATGCCCTATGCAGCTCAAATGAAGAAACTCCAGCTGTACTCGGTTGCATACCACCTGCTCAGAGGTGATCTCTGCCTGACATACAAGGCCATGTCCAACTCAGAATTGATGGACATGCTCCACCTAAAGAAAACCTTATCCCCTAAAGCCACATGATCTAGGGATCTAAACCTCACCACAACAATAAATAGGCTGTGCTGGAGGGATAGATTCCTGTCCCAAAGACTTCCCATGCTTTGGAATAAGATTCCAATCTACATTAGGCAGAGCTCCTCACTAGCACTCTTCAAGAGAAACCCTGACGAGTGGAAGGGAAACAGAAAGTTTACCCCAGGTATCACTTCAATGGCTCTGCTGGACAGAGGCACAGGGAACTAATCTAAGTGGGCTGCGAAAGCCAACACATTCTGGCTAGGCTTATAAATGCTTTCGGGCAGATAGCCTAGTACCTACCTATGAACCTATAAGAATTGGAATAGTTGTGACAGGCTAGTCTATAAAAAAGCCTGCTGAAGACAGTAAGTCAGTAGTCAATTACAGTTGTCAATTGTCAGCTGTCACAGATGTACTATGCAGTGGATATCCAAAAAGGACTCAACAGGAACTGTAAGCCTGCCTTTGCTCTGTTGTAGTAATTTAGTTTAGATCAGGGGTAGTGTTCTTTAGTCAGATAGGAAAATTATAACTAATCAGTTAGATCAAAATGTTGGATTTCTATCCTTCAGTATTGATTTTATTTTCCTGGTGATTAAGCTCTGTTTTTATTGGAAATTACTGTTTATATGTTTTAATAATTTTCACTCAATATTAAATAGTTTTATTAACTTACATAGTAGCTGGTCAATCAGTGTTTTTCTTTAATGATGTGAGAGTGCTTATACTTGCTTTTATAATTACCAAGGCCACTCCGAAAGCCTGGCTGCTTAGGTCATTTGCTGCTATTTTTTTTAATATTTAGTTATCATAATTGGATACCCCCTTAGAAGGGCATGAAGACACTCTGACTGGTGGCAGCATTAATGTATTATTCTGGGGAAGGGACACAGCTGGAAATCTGTGTCAGGCTTTCCCAGAAGTGTTTAGATGTGCGAGATTTAATTTATTTACATATGAGTGCATAAGAGATCTTAAACTGGGACAGATTGCTCTGAAGTGTGTAATAAGGAGTTACATTAGGGATGGAAAGAAGCATACAATCCAGTCACAGGCTGTAGAGCATGTTCCTATTGTGCTCATAGGGGAGAATTGTATACTTCTGTTTAAGTGACAGTCTCACATTAGAGTCAGTAGTGATGATTGAAGCTTCTTAGTTACTGACATAGGATAGTAAGGGACATCACATTACTTGGTGGCAGTTTAGTGGGATATTATCTGGATGTCACGACTTAGCACTTCTAAAATTTCATTTGCTCTGTTATTTATCTAAACTGTGAATCTATAAGCAGAGTTTGTTCTCAGGAGACCACGTATCCAAAAGAATCTCCATGCAAGCAACTACAGAAATATAAGTACAATCAAGATCATCGTGTACGGTAGCTCACATTTACTTCTAAATATACTAAAACAATTACAACTGTAATTAATGTAATATATTGCAATACTTTCATAAGTAAATGCTAGGATAACTGCCCTTGTGGGACATTTTAAGCCTAGCCAATTTCCTTCAAAGGTAAGAATCAAATCCTGTACCTTGTGCCTGGGATGTGAACACTTTAACCATTATGACAACCCACAATTCCCTTCTTAAAAGTTCTTACACTGATGTTGACTTAAATTTAGTTAAACATATGTTTTAATAATAAAATTACTTTAGACATTACCAATTTCCAAGTCACAAACATAATATAAATGAAAGCTATTTACTTACCATAATGATAGATCTGGAGGAGTAGGTCCATCCTCATCAACCACATGACTAACGTCAAAAGATGCTAGGTACCTCAGCATCAGAAACTCTACTTCACTACTAGCTCTTCCATTTTATTCATGAAGTTCTACAGAAAGACTTTCATATCCTGGTCTCAAGTATGTACTTGATTTTGCATCATAACCCCCCCACAAAAAAAATTAATGGCCTCTAGACCAAGTCAGCAAGAGGGGTTAGGGAATATATATTTCTGAGAATGGACCTAGTTATTCAGATATGTCCTTAGAGTTAGTCCAGTTACAGAATCAATGCTGTAACAGGTAGCATGCTCACCTTTGGTGCAGACTGCTGTGGGTTCTGTTCCCACAACAGGCAGATGGATTGCTGACACTTCAGTGCAGCATAAGAGAGTACTGCACTCCTGAATGTTTGTTCCTTCAAAAAAAAATATGTTAAACTGGGACACCATCTCCCTGGGTTGGTGGTAGCTCAGGTAGTGTAAAAGATCCCACAATACCTACTGAAAAGAGTAGGGGAAGTTTCCTGATTTCCTGACTACATTTCACCTCATAGTATAAATTATCATCTCATGTTTCCCCTAAAAACAGGCTACTAACATAGTGTGACTAATACAGTCAACAAAGGAAAGCTGAAAATAAGTAAATAAAATAAGGTTAGTACATAACTTTCACATGTGGTATGAGAAGGTACTTTCTTGCCAACATTAGTATGAAGTCTCAAGTTTATACTTCTTGATGGTCTCCCTCATGAGGACATTAATCTGATCGCATCATAGAAATACCCAGACCTACTGATCACATTCAGCTTATAGTGTCCTGCAAAAGTATTCCATACAGTCCAAATAAATCCTGCACAAACGTCAGTCAAACATGTATTGTGAAATAGGGTATGAAAGGTAGGCATTCCTTTAATGTGCAAGCTATAGGCTAAGAGGACAAGGTCTTGCTACATCCATCATAACAACACTTTATCCAATGTAGTCATTATTTAACTAAGGTCACATTAGGGACTTTAGAAACATTTTTAACTTGAAAAGAGACAAACAACTGGGAATCCTCAATAAATGATTTGGGTCTGTACACATAAAATCTGAACTGGCGATGGACATCCATATCATGCAATAAACATTCTTCTCTAAGACTGGGGAAAAAAACACAAGCAGGTGAAATTACCGAATGAGGTTGTCTCTGTGGCTTCTTTAGCCATAAAAAGGATCTGTATGCATGAAAATTCTGTCTTTATGAAAGACTGGGTAAGAAAGATGCAGAGATGTGGCAAGCAACTCAGAAACTCAGTTAGTTGCAGCAGCAGCTGAAAAAAAGAGTCTTCCAAGACAAAAAAAAAACAGTCCTGCATTTGCTGACAATAATGGGTTATGCGAATTACTCTGAAGTTCTATCTTGGCTTTGTGCATGAACTTTAGAATAATGCTAAATAGTGGAATAGACTAAAGGAGTCCTGAGTGTCATTTCTTGATGACAACATCTCTGTAATATTCCTCTGAAGGAGAGATAACAGAAAAGAAGTTGCTGCATGTGCTGGTGGATGGGGAGATAAAGAGGTCACAGCAAGGCTTTTGCCACTGGCAGGGCAGTTTCTTGTCCACTAAGGGACTGATGGACCAAACAATTGAATCTGCTTGCTAAGGCACTTTCTTCTCCAGGAATATATTTTCCATTCAGAACGTGCTTTGATGAGACAGCCCATTCCCATACTCTTACTTGTACATAGAGGATAGGGCTGAGCTCCTCATTGCTTACTAGAACACTAAACTACTGCCACATTGTCAGTTTGGATGAGTATTCCACCGTAAGTCAGGGAGTACTGAATGTCCTGAAGTGTGAGGAGGACTGCTTTCATTTCCCTTTATAGCGATGTGCAAATTGTTGTCTGAATGCAACCATTCCACTTGGACAATACGCCTTGGTAGTACTCCCACACTAGAATGGGACAATCCACGGTGACAGCAATTAAAGGAGAAAGAGGTTAAAATGATTGCTCATTTTCTGAGTTGGAGTATGTAGTCACCATTTCATATGGATATTTCTAATTGAAGAGATATCCAATTGCTTACTTGGGACCATCAAACTCTCAGTGTCTAGTGAAGAACTCTCATATAATACCTTGAAAATGGAACCATATAGAATGTCACTTCTCTCAACCCAAAGCTCACAGACAACTATAGGCTGTTTCATATTGTAACTAAAATATTACAGTCCAATTTTTACAGCTGAATGGTCCTGTCCATGAGTGGCCTATGGACAGTGCAGTGGTTGTGTTGTCACCTCACAGCAAGAGGTTCTCTGGTTTGATTCTTGGCTGGGGTGCCCTCTGTGCATAGTCTCCTCGTCCTCCCAGCATTTGTGTGGGTTTCCTCTGGGTGTTCAGGTTTCCTCCCATGTTACAAAGACATGTGTCTGAAGCATTTCTCTTGGGCCTCTGCTGAAAATTGTTTTTTTTTTACAAGTCGGACTTTCCTAATAAATAAATAAATATATATATATTTACACACACACACACACACACACACACACACACACACACACACACACACACATACAACATTCATTTGATCTAATGTCAATCTAATACCTAAAAGCTATTTCTGGCATCTAAAACTTTATTCACTGTTTCGTGATCACAGAGTTCATATACACCCACATGATATATATATATATATATATATATATATATATATATATATATATGTGTGTGTGTGTGTGTGTGTGTATGTATTTAGATGTACACATACATATATGAGTGATATATGAATTATCACTGCATGCATTTTATTGTCTGCTGAACCTCTTATGTTTTTCAGCACTGGTTCAGTTTGTCAACTTATGTAATGGTCAAGATGCATTATATCGACTGTTACATAATTCAATTTTCTTTGTCCTTTCTTCAAGACTATATGACTCTGGAGTTAGTATATTTAATTTCCAGAGGTATTGGGGTGTGAGTGGCATCCTCCCAAATAAGAGGTTGTTATTAGTTTTACTTTTGGTGATCATTAATGTATCCTATTGGTTTATACTTGCGATTATTTTTTGTGATGATTTTTGTGACTATTAATGGTAATCTCCAATGAGTTTGTTCAATGTTTTGTTGAGTTTTGATCAAATTTATTGCTGATTATTCATTATAAACTCATATATATATATATATATATATATATATATATATATATATATATATATATATAAATATATATTAATATATTATATTATATTATATTATGTCTCATTTGGACAGTGATATATTTTTGTTAGGCATTGCTTTAGTTGTGATAAAAAATTGTTGGTAGATTATTTTTTTCCCTAACTGCTTTGGGAATAGGGGGCATAAAGCAATGCTGGTGTCTACTTCCTAGGCGAAACCCTGATCGGAGTTGTAAGACACTTTCATGGTGATGTCAGGGATAAACAATACCATTGTTAACTGAGAGTACAAGCACTGGTATAGTTATCCATCTGTCAAATTATCCAGTCGCTGAAACATCTTGTCTGCTAGCTTCCACCGGAATCTAGTCATATAAGTCAAATACTTCAGGGCTCTGAAAGAGAATGTGATAATGTGTGAACATAGTACCTGAATCTATCCATGAGCCTGGGCTCCTTATCAGATGAATAGATTGCACACTTTACCCAACAATTCCAGTCCTTAAGAGGCCAGAAATGTTTTTCTGGTCTCTTCAGGACAACTGCTGCTACCAAATGATTATTTCATTGACATTTCTCTGTTTTATGTATCTCCCAGGAAGTTTCTTTTTTCTGGGGGTCTAGAATACTGCCTGCATAATATTCTGTGGAGAATTGTCAGTATTTATCAGACATTGGTGTGTGTGTATGTATATATATATATATATATATATATATATATATATATATATATATATATATATATATATATACCATTTCAGTTTTAAAATGTTAACAAACTTGGGGTCACTGGGAATTGGGGGTATCATGCACCCTCTTCAGCTTTATTAACTGTGATGAGAGACACATGAATAGGTTCAGACATCATGTAGAGATCCTGTCCTGATCTATGTCCTCTGTCCTGTTGTCCAACAAAGTGGATGGTTTGTGGCTCAGGCTGAGATATCTGCAAACTGGATCATGACTGCTGGCATAAGAGGTTTAGGTTCTGTGGTTGGCAAGTGCAAAACTATTGACACTGTCATTGGTTCTGATGCAGTGCTTGAGGCTGAGAGAGTTTGGACCAGTCATTGAAGATTCAACTCTCCCACAGGCAAGAAAGAAAGGGACAGGCCTGTTATTGAACTGATCATGGAGGAATTTGCCTGTGAAAGTGTGGCCAGCAACCCCATTTACTCTAGTCCTAAGAAAAAGGCCTTGACCCTGAATGCCATAAGGTTAACCCCACTGAGGCTATTTTCACCACTGATAAATTCAGTGTCAAGATCACCCTCTTAATGCCCAACTCCTGACATGGGGGGGGGGGGGCAATGATCACAAGTGACATAGATAACATCAGCAGTGAAGCCATCAATAAAGGTGGCAAAGTTGACACTGAAATTGTTTATTATGAAAGTTGTGTACTCAAGGAGAAAAACAGTCAACACACAGACAGATCAGTCAGTACCACCATCATCACTTTACATATCAGTGCCAGGCTCCACAAGAGTAGTTTTGGAATCACATGGGCCATTGAAGAGAAAACTATGATGTTATAGCAGAAAAAAAAACAAGACGCAGGAATGAAAAATGCCTGTGTGTGTCATAAAACAATAGATTAGTGGCAGCAGAATCATTTGCTGGGCTCAAATGAAGACCTTCACAAATCCATCACATTCAATGTCTAAGGAGGGATGAAGAAGGGCCTTGTGGATTGTGCCAGTTTTGGTATAAAGTCCATGATATGAGAAACCTTTCAATCAGTAGGGCAGATCAAGCTTGGATGCCAAACGAATTTGCCAGGAGACTCTTCTGACAGACTTTAACAGACTAAGCAGAATCATATCAACAGATCTGACTAATGTTTTTCAGTCTTATTCTAAAGTTTCTTCTAGTGCATGGGGGAATCTGCAGCCACATCAACAACAGGTTGAAGGAGTGAGTTCAGGGTTAAAGCTTTGTTGATCATAGGTATAAGTTCTTGTTCCAGTTTAAAAAATACTTTGGCATTTTTTTTATCTCATCATAGTGTAAGGGATAAAGATTTATAGATTTCACACACTGAAGGTTTCTCTGTGTTCTGGTTAACTTACCACATTTTGATTTACACTTTCCCAATGTTCTGTTTCAAAAAGCAGAAATCAAAAAGCGAGGAAAAAAACAGAATATTTTTTTCAAGGGCAAGCTCAGCCACCCTCAAACCCAACCCCAACCTCCTAAGTTATACATACAATCTTCATTGTTGCATTACAGTGGAGAAATGGACAAAAATCTTCAAAAGTGCACTATTGGCTCACACATTTCAACACAGAGTGGTTAAATGAACCATGGCATTCAGCTTTTTATCTTAAGATAGGCAATATAAATCATCTCAGCTAAGTGGAAGCATGCCCATACAGAATTGCTATTCTCTTCTGCTAGACAATACAAAGAGGGTGCATGTCTTGTGGAAGAATTGTATGACCACATTTACACTCTCTAAATACTCTCTGTTCTGAGAACAAATAGTACCAAAATGAAACACCAGCCAAAAGTTAAAAAAAAAAAACAAGAACCATGAAAATTATATAAAAGCAAGCATGTAAAATATTCGTAGACAAAGACCAGAAGGCTAATGAGCAAAGCTGGGTGAGGTGAAGAAAGTGCCCTGAGGCTTAGGAAGGGAAATTCAAAAGACTATCTTAGCGCAAAAATTGTTAAGAGTGACAACCTGACCTGAACTGAAGATCAGATAATGAAGAAAATGAAATAAGTATGAAACTACTAACAGACTTGAAAAGAATTATAACAAAGATAATTGAATTGTAAATCATAGACCAGACAATGTTGTCCACAAGGTGTACCTTAACTGGGCCAAGGCATTTGACACCATCTTCTATGCTAGCAACGTTTGTAAGCTTAGTGTATTAGAAATAAATATCTAAGTGGTAAGATGGATAGCCATTTAGCTAAAAAACAAAACACAGCACTGCAGTTGGCAAGTGCCTCGTCTAAGAGTATGAAGGTAAACAGTTGTATCCCAGAAGACTCAGTGTTGGCACTGCTTTTGTTCGGCTTGAACCAAGATCCCTGACTAAACAAGTTTGCAGATGACTGCAGGATGACAGCTATTATCAAGTCTCCCTCTGATGTCCAAGCCACTCAACAAGAACTTACACTCTTAAATACCCGGTGCACTCAAAGTGATCTCAGCTTAAATGATAAATAGTGCAATATTGTTAAATTCGCCAGACAACTACTAGTATAGAAAATACCTCACTTCAGAATGAGAGGGTCATTAGCGACCTTGGACTTTGGGTTGATAATCCCCTCTTTTTTAATACCTTTATTAAATTATCACTTAAGACTTAAACAAGCATACATTTATATAAAAGAAAACAAACCATATTAACGTTTGTGTTTACATTCATTATACATCACATATGCTCTTTTGTATAACATTACATAAATTGCTCAATTTCTGCGTTCCCTTAAACCTCACTCCTCCTCCAGAACTTTATTCTGCATACAATGTTCCCACAATTTCCATTAATTTCTATGTAATTTCCACCTACCCTTTTCTAAAGATCCCACTTCTAGTTCTTTCATCTCTGTTGCAATATTTGTAACAATTTCTGGTGTGTGAGTGGTACAAAAGCCATCAAGAAGAAAAGTTTACCACTCCAACTGTAGCCAAAAAAACAGACTCTTGGGTGCAGTGCAAATATTTTAATTTTACAAGCTGAATAAAATCACAAAGTTGGTAAGAAACAATTAAATAAGATAAATCCACAAAGGACCACAGTCAAGCGCTTTTCTTCTCTGTTGCAATATTCAATACTTCAAATACAGTTGGTTTAGACTTTGATTTCCATTTTTTAGTAATTGCTTGTTGACAGCCATCAGAATTAAACTTAACAAGCCTTACTATGTATGGGCAATTCAGACCCTGTCTCTCAGCTCAAAAAAAAAATTTCCTTAGTTACAACCATTTTCTCCCCCAATATTTCTGACAGTATCTGTAGAGAATTTTTAAAGTCTGTCAATTCATTACACTCCAAAACATATGCTCTCAGTTGGCACTTTCTTCCTTATCACATCTCAAACATTTGCCATTTGCCTGTGGAAAAATTCTTTGGAATCTTCTTGCAGAGTAAAAATACTTATGTAAACACTTCCAAGCAAAAATCCTAAATCTTCTACACTTTATTGTATACTTGGGAGCTGTACATATGACCTCCCATTGTTCTCCAGTCCAATTGCTTATCCAGTCTCTCTTCCCAATCCTTTCTAACCTTCTCTGAAAGATTCCTATAGTTATCGTGCAATATTTTATATGCCATACTAATTGTCCATTTTATAACAGCAGCTTCCACAGCTTCCATTCTCGATTTAACTAAAAACTCTACCAGAACAGGTCTTTCACTTAGGATTCCCCTATCCCTTTCACTTTATCTGTACTCTGATACTATTCCCTGGTAGAGAAGGCAGTCTCTAGCCTGCAGTCCAAATGTGTTCTTGGCCTCCTCCCATTCTTTTACCATTCCATCTCCATCTACTGCTTCCAGTATCTTGGTTCCTTTTCCAGTTTTCTCTAGTAAATTCCAACTCTATAGTGCCTGTCCTCTGTGCCCTTAATTGCAGTCATCCCTACTGGTAAAATCTCCATTCTCATGTTAGTTTAGTTCATAGAATACGTTCTGCTACCTTATGAATATAATATTCTGTATGACTGCTGTTATTCTCCTTAAGGATCTGCATCCAAAACCTGCTCTCTCCTTATTTCATGAATCCCCCCCATTTCATCATCATCCTTTTCCAGTTTGAATTATCGTTTTCTGCTTATATTAAGTATGTGAGCCTTAATGTGCAGCTCTAAAATAAACCTTCAGTCAGGTAATCCTAATCCACCTTGTTCTACTGGAAGGATCAACTTATCCCACTTGACCCTTGCCCTTTTCCCTCCCAGATTAGTTCCTTCAACTCTTTGTTAATGATTGTCCACAACTTCTCCTCAGGTTAATAAAATATGACTGACCTGCATATAAAACTAAAGGGACTAAAAACATTTTTACTGCTTGCACCTTGCTATCCATATCTATAAACAAGAGCTTCCAATTTCTCAGTTTTTATCTTATCTTTTTTTTAGTCTCTTCCCACATATCCTTAGATGACATAAGAGAAGTTTTGTTTTTTTCTGATTCATAATATTAAATGCATTTTATCATGTCTCATAAATATGTATATTGCTGAACCAATTCATGTGAGGGGACATCATTTACAGCTATAGATTTTGTTTTATCTTCATTAATTTTATATCCCAAAAGATTTGAAACTGCCTCAAAATGTTTCACAGCATTGAGATGTCCTTTTCTGGTTTTATCAGGTACAAAATAATATTGCCTGAAAATAAAACCAACTTTTCTTTACCATACCAATTATATCCTTGAATTTCTGAGTATCATATTTTCTTTGCTGATGGCTCTAAATATAAAGCAAATAATAAAAGGGAAAAGACACCACTACCTGGTTCCTCTATTCAGCATAACTTATCAGAGAGGAACTCAACCACTTTAAAACATGCCTCCAATCCCTCATATATTTTTCTAATTGAACTTACTATTGTATCAGGGAATGCAAATCCTTCCATTACCAGCTTACTCTCTTGAATGCTTTCTCTGCATCAAGACCCACTAAAACAGTGGTATTTTCTTGCATTTTTCTTCCCTCTGGATCATCATTGTTCTGTTTGCCTCCTCTCTACAAAACCAGAATGATCCATACCTATTCATTTTGACTCCACCTCTGCCATTATTTTAGCTGTTACAGACATAAATACTTCATAATCATGGTTTAAAATTGAAATGAGTCTATATGATGCTGGGTATGATAGGTCTTTCCCATCGTTAGCTATTATAGCCACCACACCTTTCTTCCAGGATATTGGTGCTTCCCTTCCTTTTAAAGGACTGTTAAAACCTTCCACATCTTTATCAGTTTCTTCCCTTCTAGCTCCTGAACTTCCACAGGAATACTATCTGTTCCTGGAGACTCCTGCTGATTAATTATATGTCAGCATTTTATTTCATCTCTTCCTTTCTTAACTATTAGTTGTTGAGCCTCATCTACTTCTACCCTTAACATAATTAAGCATTCTATATACATTTCTCTTTGTGCTCTTTCTAGGTTTCTACAAACAAATGTTCATAACATTTCTGAAACATTTCTAATAATCCTACAGAATCTCTGGTTATTTTTCTTGTTATAGACTCCCTAAGTCTGGCAACAACCCTTTCTACTTTGAATCTATGACACATTTTTCAAGTCTTTTTGTCTTAATAAAAACCCTCAAACCAAAAATCAAACACACCCTCAGAACACCCCTGTAACATATTAACTTAAAATAAACACACAAAACTATGTGTATCTTCAAGTAATGAAGTTTAACCATCCTGATAGGAACAATGGTCCCATATTGGCAGCTGCACCAACAGGCATTACCTAACCTAAAATTAAGGTTACCTATGTGAAAGTGCATGTTACAGCCTGTGCTTCTACTTCCACTGATTGCTGTCTGTTATTTTCTTACCTCTATTTCCCTCCCAGATGTGAAAACAGCTTGTATGCTTTCATAAAACTTTAACTTTTAGACTTAAGAAAAGAAGGATTGGCTATCTTTAAATAAATGTAAATTATGCAGTGTTCTAGTAAATTCATTGAAGTATTTAGGCTGCTAGGAAGGCTCTATTATTCACTTCCAGTAATTTCAAACTTGACTTTTCACTAAACTGCTTGCTCTTGTATCTTTTAATTTTGCAGTATCTTCAGCATACAATGGTCAGAACTCTCAAGACTGTCTGAACCTGTAGTCAGCTTGTTTCCATTGAAACATAAGAACAGAATATACATCTGCCCTCAGCTAAAGACTTCCAAATTCACACTGAACGTTTATGTGTTAAAGGAAAAAAATAAGCTAATATCATTGCATAAGCACAAGACTTAGCCCTACCCATGACATTCACCATGTTTATTATTTTTCAGGACCACTTGCTTTTAATAAAAAAAAACACATTTTAGATTAAGCCAATGGCATTAATCCAAATATTCACCTATGCAAAAGTAAGAGAAATCATCTCAAGTCTACATATATTATAATCAATGCACTTTTACATCCCATCCCTCACCCCAGCAGCCAAAGATTTCAGCATATTAACTTGCTTTTATCCAGCCTATCTTCTCTTTTTACATTGCAATACCCACATTTCTTAAAACTAAAAAAGTACTTGTTTACTTTATTATCTTTATGACATGCAAGAATCACTGAAAATACTCACATTCACCCCCTCATTTTAGATATCTCTGACTATATGGTACTTGAATCAGCTTTACTATATAACATACAGTTTATATCATGAAATATGTTATACAAATACTGTTAAGAACAAAACTTCTTTTACTTAGTTACTTTTGTTTCCTTTTACTGTCCTTCTTTCTAAATATTAATTATATGAAATGGGGTATATGCTTTTCAGTCTACCCACATGTTTAAGAAAGTCAACAAAAGTCAAATCTTTCTATGACACTTTTTCATGCAAAGTCATATTTCACAAATGCTTTAAAGTCTCTCATATATTCACTAATTTCCATGTTGTTGGTCATCTTCCTTTATCTCCATCTCCCAATACCAGACTATAGTTCAAGTCCAAGGTACTCATGATTCTTCTAGTCAATGTCTATGCTTTTTCTGTCCTTCAAGCATTTTCCTTTGGAACACTGGAAAAGCTTTCACTAGCCAATCTCTCTTTGAGCTTTATTGTCAGAAGGATGAGAAGCAGAGTCTCCGTCTGTTTGATAGCCCACATTTTGCTGGACAAACCTGTGTATTTCTTCCTTAGCCTGTTCTGCATCAAAAATGTGTATGATCCTCCAGAAAAAAATATTTTGAAGACAACTGGATACAGTAGCTTGAATTTCACACTTACCTCTCAACATTTCCTGATTTTTGGAATACATTTTCTTCTCTTTTGCCTGGTGCACATTGAATAATCATTTTCCACAAACACTCTATTGTCTCCAATTTTTAATACTTTGCTGTTCTGCCACAGTTTGGTCAGGATCACCTTTTTCTGCTGGTATGATTACATCTTTACTAATACAGGTCTTGGCTGCTTTCTCATGGCCATGTTTGTAGCATATACTTTATGTGCCCTTTCAGTTAATAAATTCTCCTGTGGAATACCAGTCCAGATGCTTATATGTGCTTTCATAAAATTAATACAGTCTGTTCCAGTTTCTCTGGTACAGCAGAAAATCCAAAGTTTTCTCTGCATGCTCTGTTTTCTAACTCTATCATTTTTTGCAACAGCTCTTCTTGAAAAGTATCATACTTAGCCAGCTTTTTTTCATTTTGACCTCTGCTTTTTGCAGTTTTATCAGTTCATCTGAAGAGCTGCTTAAAGCTTCTTTTATTTTTTCTGCTTTCTGTTATTTGAGTTGATATATCCCTTCACTATTTCATTTATTTGAATCTCCTCCGAGTATATTTGGTTTATTTTTTCCTCTAAATTACTGGAAGCCATTTATTATACCAAAGCTGGAGCTTGAACTGCTTTTTCCTGAACAGATGCAGGATTTTTCCCAGTGAGTATTTTTTCTTCACTTTTTCTATTTGATTTTCTTTCAGGCTCTCTAATGTTCTTCTTTGCTGGCATGCAGGCAGTATACTTACTAAAACTGGCAAAATTACTAGCCCTTATATCTCAGTTTCCTTTTTCACACTGGGCATAATGAAATTAAGCTGTTGATCAGTGCATAGCCATCTTGGAAGTTGATAATCCTCTCTCCTTTGAACACTAATCTAAGAACTTTATTCAGAAAGTCATTCTACTTAGCTGTGTTAATTGCCAAAGAAATATCATACAGCTCCTAAGAGGTTATTTTTCTTTTATATTCAGCATTGATTAGGCCAATTACTGAATACAATGCACAGTTTGGGATGTGCCTCACTGGACATATAAAGCAACTAAAAAGACTCCAGAAGATTCCAACTAAGAATATCACTTTTTTAAAAACCCTAAGCTACAGAAAAGGTTAGAAGCACTGTCCTTGTACTCAGTATCTTATAGATTCCAGGGAGGAGAGCTGTGTTTTCTTTTCCATTTTAATAGGGACCCGGTGGTCTTGGATTTCATGTATCTACGCAAGTCAAATACTCATAAAAATAACAGAATCAGTTATCTAAATATTTACCAACAGATAAATAAGACATAGTGGGGAGATAGGTTAATTACAGAGCACATTCCACACCTCTTGAATAGATTTTCCCTGTAAAGTAAGCAGTGTGATACTTTAGCATCCTTCAAGTGGAACCTGGATCATTGGATGGGAATGCACAAATAGACACCAGCCTTAACTGGCCAGAACTTTATTGACTGAGTATGAGAAGGAGCATCTCTAGAGAGCAGAGGTTTAGTCTAAGAGTGGGCATTGACAAGATGTAAATGGTTCAAGGTTCAGTTACCTTGAATTCTCTGATTGTTTAAACTATAAATGAGATATCTGAATGGATGTACACAAATTTAGTCCAGGATTGACTAGTAAGGCCCTCTTAGAGAAAGGAGGTGAGGCCTGAGGGAGGGTACTGCAAGGCATGAATTGTTGTAAGACTCAGTGACCTTAGAATTTTATAAATACCTGCCCCTATGGCCTGAAGTTCTTTCTCAAATGCAACAGCTTTACAGCATGACAAAAGAGACATTCATAGTAAAACCATCATGCATACCACTATTGCTAAAAGGGGAGAGGATAGTAGTTTAGGAAAGTTTTGTACCGGGAACTCTTCATACCCGATCAATTAATTTTCCAAGTGGAAGCCATTGCGCTGCATTATTGCTGTAACCATATTTCTTTTAAACATAAGGTTAAATTCATCAATTGCTATTTTGTATTAAAATCTATTATGTTTTTCATGACTTCTGTGACTCACTTTTAGTAAATCTTATTAATTTTCTACTTGTCTAACTTATAGGAATGTTTACACAATTCTAACACCTCTATGAGTTCTTACAGCTGTGACAAAGTAACTTCATTCTCCCTCTACTTAGTTATCACTTTAACTTTACATATTTTTCTTGGAACAAGATGCTTCTCATCCAATCATTTCTAATGTCACACATGATACTATCTTATGATAATAATTTGTATAACTCACCAAACTCACAATCTTTTTTTAATTCTCTAATTCAATAAAATAAATTGAACTTATGCATTTGCATAATGATAGATATGTAGGGGTGGGTCCATTTTCTGTAACTCACTGAAATAAGGACTGCTCTGCAACTGAAACCTTCCCTGGCTACTTTATACTTTCCTAGTCCTGTAATATACTACACTGCTCTTCCTGTCCAGATCCGATGTACATGTGACACAAAAAGCACCTCTGCTAAGGTAAAATAAGATGAGTGGCACTATTACTAAGGATATAGCCACACCAAAAGAGATATTATAAGTGCATAACTATCATATCTGATGGGGGTACTTGTGTACATCGTAGGATATTGGTTCAAACTCTTCTAATTGTGGACACCTCAGAGAACTATTAGTAATGTTATCCCCTAGAGCTGATATTGGTCTAGAGATCCAATTCAAGCTATAACACTTGCAAAGGTATTTAATAAAGACTGTTTAGCAAAGATGAGACAGACCATGTACAAATATCATGAATAGCTACATTTATGAAGAAGGCTGTTAGTGTAGATACAGCTCTGTGATAGTGATTGTTAGTAAACATATCCAAAGGCTTAATATTATTAACATAACAAAAATGATTGCAAATGCACAACCTCTGGAAAGGTCATTTCAGACACTTTTTGTGCCAAGGATCTGAAAAGAAGCAAAAAGCTAGGTGATTTGCTGGCACTGGATATCCATGCAGTGTAGCAAGTACTCCCCATATTTACACTAGGCCAGAAAGGAGACCAGCAAATGAACATACTGGTTTAAGTTTAATTCATCACTAACTTTAATCATAAAATAAGGCTTGCTCCATCACAAGATATCATCTGGTTTGATTCTTGGATGAGGTGAACTCTCTGTGGAGTCTGCATGTCATCCCTGTGCCCATGCAGGTTTTATCTAGGTGCTCCAGTTTCCTCCCTCATCCCAAAGACATGCACTTTACCAATAGGTGTGTATGCAGTATATGAGTGAGTGAGACTGCACATTTTGTGAAAAAGTATTGTCCAGAACAGGTTTCATTGTTTTGTCCTCAATGGCTACAGAGACAGGCTCTGGCACCCTTGTGACTTTAGAAAGGATAAGACGGGTTATCAAAAAATAGCTGGATGATGCTCTGAAAATCAATATATCATTGTGAAAGACCAAATAAAGATACTCAACAGAAAGACTACAAAGACTGAAATTCTTCTGACTGAAGTAATAGCTCCCAAGAAAATAATTTTACAAGAAAGACATTTAATTCTGCAGCTGCATTAAAGGGAGATTAATTTAACTTTTTGAAAATAATGTACCGTCTCCAAGGAGGTACTGGGTCTCATTGTGGATGCATCAATAAGAAAGTCCTCTTTAAAATCTTTTTTGGTACATTCAAGAAGGTTAGTAAAGTACCATCTTGTCCTTGTTGAATGTTGGAAATGGCAGTCAAACAAGCTTTATTTGAATTGTAACTCAGACCAGTATCAGAAGTACTTGCCAGAATATCACATCTGCATAGATAGAATCAGAAAAAGGAAAATGGATCCAGACCTTTCGCCATAGTCCAAAGTGAGAAGTATGTATATTTCTCCATCAGTCTTCTTCATGTGAACCCATTGGGAAGGGGACAGCATACTGTGCAAGCCACCTGAAAAGATTTATGATCAGCCACTACTCGTGGAAAAGCCAAGCAGTAAGCCACGTGGAGTAAATAGGAAGAACTGCTCAATGTATAGGGTAGAATGTTTTTGACTTGTCTGAAGAACAGGTGCTTTTCCAACAGATAATTTGGAAGATGGGGGAGCTATATCTGCTGGGCAATATGGGGAGCTATGAGAATGACCTTGGCTTTGAGAAATTCACCTTCTGTACAAGTTTCTTCATCATCAAAGAAAAACAGGGAAAGCAAAGAGAAGGACTGATGCCCACTTGTGGCCTAAAATGTTTCTAAGAACTCTTCCTGGTAGTGGAATGAAGAATTCCCTGCACTTAGTGCTAGTAAGAGATCAAAACTAATTGCAGCAAGATTTCTCGCATTTTTGGAAACTCCGCCTTGTCTGCCAAAGACTAGTAAATGTGAATTGCAGACAAAAAAGGCTTGCTTGACATAGCCCATTCCCTATCATCTCATGGCTTTTAGGTGTAAGGGGTAGGATTTTGTCCCCATATTCTTGTTGATGGCTTATGCAATTGCCATGTTCTTTGTTTGCATTTTGAGAATTCCCACTGTAAGGAAATCCAGGAAAGCATGGAGGATCGGGAGTACTATTGATATGCTGGGAATGCTTTGATGATATCTGGACAACGTAGACAACCTGAACCACCTACCAGCTGTAAAAACTCCTCACTCCAGTGCTGATGCATCTAGGATGATGATGATGATGATGATGCCAGGGTTCCATATTCCTCTTTCTTCTTATTTTTTAGTCGGATTTTGACATAAGCATTGAAAATAGTTACTCCCTAAAGGGTAAATTCATAAAGATCAGTTATTACTGTTGACAGAGTCTGCTAACTGGAGCCTGGTGAAATGGTGTAGCTATGCTGCCAAGTACATCTTGGGCCAAACTTTCAGCAGGGTTTTATACTAGTTTCATTATGAGGTTCAATATTGATGAGACAGTTGCTAATTGTATAGCAACTTCTGTTTTAAGAGTCTGTTTAGCAAATGGTCCAACGACAGCTATATTCATAAAGCTGTCACTGGAAATGTGACACGTGCAATATGCAGTTTGTGGCTCTTAGAGAGAATATAGAGGAAACAGAAACACAATTTCCTAATCCCTCTACAGCATGAAAATTGTTATCAGAGAAAGGAATGCTGAGCTCTGTGGAAATATAGGCTTTTTATGGGCTGCAGCTGCAACAACTGAATCAGGCTTTGGGTTCTATGACCAAACATTCCAATCCTTAGGAGTCATAAGGAAACTCTCTAGCTTTCTTGGTACTCTTCAGAGTATCAAGGCAGTCACAAGCCATAATAGTTGACAATAGGAATATTTCCACCATCAGAGTTACTACATAAGAAGAAGGAGGAGGATGGTAGTCTAAAAGATTTCTTGCAATGTCTTCTGTGGGGGACACAGGATCAGAAAGCCATCCTCCCCTTTGCTTTGCTTTGTTATCTTTAAAATTTACCCAGCTATGAAGTACTGATACAAGCACTCAACTCTCCTTGTTAATAAGGAGACATTAATAGTAGGCACTAAACAGCCTATAATTGCAAAGTACCTTGCTAAGGTAAGGGAAAACAGCTCCTGTACTTTACAAAAAAAAAAAAAAAGCTTTCTCCACCCAAGATTGTGCTAGACAGTCAAGAGGAGAAGGTTAACACCCACACTACACCTCAAGCAACACATAGCCCTTCTAAACCCACACCGCCAACACCCACATATAGCAACACTAAATCCACATATGCAGAGGCCCATAACTGTAACCTGCCCAAGCAACAAGAACATCTGAAGCTGAAACGCAAACAAACACCAATCACAACCAAAGTGTCACATAGTTCACAACACCTGTGTGCCACCCAGCAACAGCCCCTAAGGCAAGACAATGTACCTAACACTTTAGTCATAGGTGACTCTATAGTCCGGCACACTGATGTCCCTCTCACCAGGTTGAACAAGGAGAAAATTACAGTCAGTTGCCTGTCGGGTGCCAGGATCTGCCACATAATGCATGCACTCAAGTCACTCCACAACAAGTACAAATATGACTCTGTCATTGTCCATGTTGGAGTGAATGACTTGAGACGTACCTCCCTGAACTACATGAAAAGAGACATGGAAGAGCTCTCAGATCATGTGGCCCAGGCAGGTATGACCCTAGCCCTGAGTAGCATCCTGCCCTCGCCCAGAATGATACCACAATATAAGGACAAAATGATTGACTTCAACAATTGGCTAAGCTTCTGGTGTCATTCAAAGGGGATCCAGTATCTGTCTGCCTGGGATGACATGATTGACAGACCATGATGCTTTGCCAGAGATGGTCTGCACCTGTCACCCCTGGGATTCAGGTTACTGGCTAAGGCTCTTGATACCCCATATAGTGCCTTCTTTAGGCAAAGTTCAAAGGACAAAACCACCACCATAACAGGTACAAGCATGCAAAATCTGAAGGTAATGCTACTCAATGCTAGAAGTCTAAACTTCAAAATGCACTCTCTCGAGGCACTCCTAAAAATGGAGAACATCGATATCTGTGCAGTAACTGAGACCTGGTTCAAGACTCCAGAGAGCACCCCTGCAATACCAGGCTACAACTCTTACCACACTTTTCGGCCACCAAAGCAGGACCAAAACACTAAAGGTGGAGATGTGTCAATATTCACCAAGGATATTCACACCACCAGGCTAGTTGCCCAACACAATGCATCTGAAATTCTCCAGGTGCAACTAACACTAGGTAAGACTGCAATCCAAATTGTAGCTTGCTACAGATCCCCCACCATATCCCAAGATTCTCACTACACCTTTCTAAACATACTGGAAAATATTAAGATAGAACCAAACACCCTAATACTGGGTGATTTTAACTACCCTGCCATTAACTGGGAAAACTACTCATGTACCAATACCTTTGCCCAACGGTTCTTGGAATTCATAAATTCCAATGCCCTGGATCAACTAATCCATAGTCCCACCAGGGGCTCCAATATCCTAGACCTGGTCATTACCAACATGGGAAATCGATGCTCCACACCTATGGCCACCCCCTCGTTAGTCAAGTCTGACCATAAGCTAATCACCCTTAACATCCACATCACACCCCCACCCCCCAGTAAGGAAACCTCCATAAAAAACTTCTCCAAAGCCAACTTCATGCTACTCAAGTCAGAAGTGACAAACTTCATGACACCCATGCAGACGGGAGCTGAAAGTTCAACTGCTGAATCCTACACTAAGGCACTGTACGAGCACATCCACTCATGCATAAATCGTGCCATCCCAAATAGAACCAAGATGCTCACATCCAAAAAAAAGAAGCCAATCTGGTGGTCCCCTGCCATAAACAAACTTTACAACAAAAGAAAGAAACTGTTGCAGAAAAGAAGAAAATCCCAGGATGCAAAAAACTTCCTTACCAGCCTCAGTAAGAAACTGAGATCCCTCATAAAATCCTCCAAAGCTAGTTACGAAAATAAAATTGCCAAAGATTCCAAAGACAACCACAAGGCATTCTATAACTATGTCAAGAATCTAAATGGCAATGCTCAGATCTGCTCTAAGCTAAAACAGAATGGCATTAAGTATACTGATCCCAAGGATATTGCCAATATCCTGGCAGATCGATTCAGTGCCAACTTCACCCCCCTCTCACCCCCTAAATGGCCCATCTCAATACCGGAAGATTGCCAAATTCTGGTAATAATGACCACACAGGTAGAAAATGCAGTCTCCAACGCTAAGAATACAACATCCATGGGACCAGAAGACATCCCGGACTGTGTACTACATGAACTAAAATATAAACTGGCACCTCACCTAACTGTCATGTTTAATCAGAGCCTCACCTCAGGTTTCATGCCCACTGAGTGGCGCAAACCTACAGTTATCCCACTCCACAAGGGGGATCCACCTTGGATCCCGGAAACTACCATCCCATCACTCTGACAAGCCTTATCTACAAGGCCATGGAGCGTATTATCATGGAACTTATAAACAAAGACATTGGCAACCTTCAAACACTGGACCCCACTCAGTTTGGGTTCGTGAAGGGCCGATCTTGTCTCCCGAACCTGATTGACTTCTTCAAATCAGTCTCCAGAGCCATGGACAAGGGTAAGGTGGTCCACACAGTCTATCTAGACCTTGCCAAGGCCTTTGACACCATCCCCCACTCTGGAATCATAGATAAACTTACTAAGCTGGGCATTAATCCCTACATCACCCAATGGGTTGCTAACTGGCTTACTGATAGAACCCACACTGTAAAAGTAGCCAACTCCAAATCCATCTCCAGACAAGTGACAAGTGGAATACCTCAGGGTTCAGTCCTGGGACCGCTCTTGTTTGGCATCTACTTCTCTGAAGTACAGGCCAACACTAAGGGACTCTAGATAACAAAGTTCACAGATGACTGCAAACTGGGAGCCATTATTGAATCCCCAAATGATGTGGATACTCTACAAAAGGGCCTTACAGAAACAGATGCTTGGTGCCAGAGCCATGGGCTCAAGCTCAATGCCAAGAAATGTATAGTTATCCCTTTTGGGAAAAAACATGTATCCATGAATTACCATATAGGTGGCAGTACACTAAACACCGAAAGTGTGATAAGAGACTTAGGGACACAGGTGGACAGTGGTCTCACCTTCGATAACCACATCGCCACAACAGTCAGGAAATCCTTCTATGTGGCACACCTCATCACTAAGGGCTTTTCATCCAGAAAAAAGGAGGTCATTGTCCCACTGTACTCATCCATCATTAGACCCATTATAGAATTCAACGCCCCGTTTGGTATGTACCTCTCAAGACATCTGCAACAACTGGAAAGGGCACATAAATACCTCACTAAAAGAATCACAGGCCTAAAGCAGATGCCCTATGCTGACCGCCTTAAAAACTCCAGCTATACTCTGTTGCATATCATCTACTCAGAGGCGATCTTTGCTTAATATACAAGACCATGTCAAACCCAGAGCTGTTGGACATGCTACACTTAAAGAAATCCCAATCCCTCAGAGCCACATGCTCCAGGGATCTAAACCTTGTCATCACAATAAACAAAACATGCTGGAGGGGATAGGTTCCTGACCCAGAGACTCTCCAGACTCTGGAATAGATTGCCCATACATGTCAAGCAGAGTGCCTCTTTGTTCCTCTTCAAAAGGAACCTTGATGATTGGATGGGAGAAAGGAAATTCACCCCGGGGATCACATCAGTCGCCCTGCTAGACAGGGGTCCAGGGAAGTAAATAGTGAGGGAAGAAATAGCCAGGGAATTGTTATGGCTAGGCTTGTATAGGCCCTAGGGCTGATAGCCTAGTACCAACCTATGAACCTATGAACCTAATCAGAGAAAGATGGAGTGGAATCTGCATCTTCCTCATCTTTGACATCATGCATGGGAACTTCAGTTCATGAGTCCATGTGCTTCCTCTTGCAATTGTGCTTTCTGCCTGTTCTCACTGGTGACTGGCCTGGGGAGGAAAAAGAAGCATGGCTATGGTGAAAATCCATGGAGAGGCACTGCCTGAGGCCTTGGAACTGTCTCTCTTACTATAGGAGAAGTGAGACAGCAATGAGTTCAACCAAACAAATAGCTATCGCCTGCATGAGATCCAGTTTTCTGAACAAAGACTGATACTGATGGTGACAAATTTGGAGTTGCCTACATTACCAGCATTCAAATCACAACCAGTATCATGCTTGACACTGAGGAATCTGATGCGATCAACTAAAAATCTGACCTTACAAAGTGCAACACTGATTCTAATACTGTCAATGTCAAATTTTGCCACAACAGGTCAGCCACCACTGTTGGCACCAAAACAAACTCATCAGTGCAAGTGGATTTAACATAGCTGAGTTGTAATTGCCAAAAACTGTGGATCCAAGACTAAGATCACAATCAATGCCAACAAGCCTTTGGATGTTGATGGTGGCATCATACAGATTTGTACCAGCCTTCTCAGTACCATAACTGATATCTCATGTGCCAGTGAGGAATACCTGAAGGTATCACAGAAAAAGAACAGTAGGAAATGCCTTTACTAAACTGGAAACAGAATGAGATGTGGCCACAATCATGTTTTGTTGATCAAAAAACTTATCATACCCTACATTTGATTACGTCAGTGAACAGAACCTTATAGAAGCTGGTCTAGTGGTCATACTCTTGCTACATCTCCTTATTAGGCTAAAGATGTTACACTAGATGATTTCTCCAATTTAACAGGAAGCACAGGAATCACACAATTTAAATTAACTGAATAAACCACCTTAACAGATCTAGGTTTTTCAGCATGATGACCTGCAGAAAAGAGTCTCCATTTTCTAGACCTATGCTTTAACTTATTGTGAGTCGTAGATAAATAAGAGATGACTGTGATAACAGCAGCTGTGAGGGCAAGGTACATGGTCTTGGTTTCAAAGCATCCCTCAGTCCCCAAGAAATTACCAGCCCCATCTGAGAGTAATTTTTTAATCATAAAACTGTTGTTCCCATTCCATATAGATTTAGGTTAAAAGCTTGGCAAATATTATACTTTTTAACTGTATGTTACTGACTAGGGCAAGAAAAAAAAGACAATCAGTTTCACACTTGTGCTTTACAAAATAATGGTCCACCATCAATAGCACAAATGGGAAACCAACAACTTATCAACAACAGCTTGATAACATAGGATAGCAACAATAAATAAAGATTTTTTAATGCAAAGACAACAATCCATAATGGTAAAAAAAGCACTGGAAACTTAAGAAGTGAGCAAAATATCTAAAGGGCTCTGGAGAGGTAGGGAAGAGACAATAACAATATAAATTATGATCCAAAAGGCAAATGACCTCAAAAAAGATCATCAGATCCTGTAAAGGGTCTTTTAATGAAGAAAAATCAGCTTGTTAACCAATTCTGGACATGTTTTATTTTATCAATAATAATGTGACCGGAGTCCATTTTGTCAGAAAATGTGCTGCAGCATGGGAAATGAGATCTAGAGAGTAATGTTCTCAGGCACAGCACTATGGGTAAAGGAAGGGGTTTTGTAACTTAAGAAAGTTTCAGATACAGAAAGTTTTAGATACAGAGCAGTCTAAACATCTGATAGATTTAGTCTTGCTGTTAATGAAAATGACCTTTCTAATACTAAGTCTCTGCATTCAACAAAAACTGGGCTAAAGAAAATAATTCAGTATTACAACATGTATGGTTAAATAATGGGAAATACAATCTTGAATTTAAGTTTGAAATAGGTTATTGATTTTTTTTTTGAGCATCACTGAAACATATCCTGATTTGATGATTTTAACAGAAAGGAGATGCATTTTTGAAAAGCATACAGCTGAAATTGCTTTACAGGTAAGTAAACAATTAAGTTAATAGGGTCTGAACTATTACTTCTGCTTAGAACAAGAAATCTAGAAATAGTTTACCTGCCTGCATTGATTGTATAAAGCTTCATCTTGGATGCAGTGCTTCTCTTGCAATCCTCTTCCAGCTCTCTTATTAGAAGACTGGAAAAAAAACCCTTCTTAGAAATTTTACAGAAAGACTCCAGGGTTTTTTCTGCATGAACTTATCCTTCAAGATTAAAACTTCTGCCCTTGTAATATCTGAGGTACTGAAAACATAGAAGGAAGTGACCTTAATTGGGTTTACCAATCATTAAATGTTAAAATCCTTAGGTTATGCCTTAGTATTCTGTTTCATTTAAGCAACTACAATCTGATTGGAGATTTGAATTTGCAGATAGGGTACATTACCAAGAAAGGTTTAAATATATTTTTCTAATAGTTTAGTTAAACCTTAAAATCACCTACCAAGCTTCATTCAGAACTCCACCTTTGCTGAAATATTTAAGTGGTTATTGAATGGCCATATAGAAGACAACACATATCAGTAAGGGATTCCAGTTCTGATGAAGAATTTTAAAAAATTATGCATCTATTTATCTACGCATATATGTATTATACAAGAAAATACTAGCATTTGCACAGTTTGTTAGTGACAACACACATATATGTTTGTGTGTGTGTGTGTGTGTGTGTGTGTGCGTGTGCGTGTGTGTGTGCCTGTGTGTGCATGTGTGCGTGTGTGTGTGTGTGTGTGTGTGTGTGTGTGTGTGTGTGTGTGTGTGTGTGTGTGTGTGTGCCTGGTTGTGTGTGTGTGTGTGTGTGTGTGTGTGTGTGTGTGTGTGTGTGTGCATGTGTGTGTGTGTGTGTGTGTGCGTGTGTGTGTGTGTGTGTGTGTGTGTGCGTGATTGTATGCATGTGTGTGTGTGTGTGTGTGTGTGTGTGTGTGTGTGTGTGTGTGTGTGTGTGTGTGTGTGTGTGCCTGGTTGTGCGTGTGTGTGTGTGTGTGTGTGTGTGTGTGTGTGTGTGTGTGTGTGTGTGTGTGTGTGTGTGTGTGTGTGTGTGTGTGTGTGTGTGTGAGTATCTGTTAAGAAATAATTTTGTTCACAAAATGTATTTTAAAGTAGGTATTGAACAACATGACAAGTTAAAGTTTTTGTTTCCATTATCTTTTCATAATTTCAAAAGTGATATGAGACATGTGATATAGGATAGTTCAATACAGATATCAACTGTATCAGCACAGATTATGGCCAATGCTCTGAACAATAATAGCTAATCTATAAATACAGTAGTATAACCAAGGATATTCAGCTATTCCTGTGACTAGATACTGATAGATATTTGTGTTGATACTTTACGTGGTTTGTAGCCCTTTGAATTCCTAGCCTTCAAAGCTAGTAACAAGGATGTAACTATTGATGAACTCTATATTTGTATATACACAACATCTTAAACACTGAAGAAATGAATATAGAAGTTCATAGGTAAGTACTAGGTTAGTTGCCCTTGTAGACCATTTTAAGCCTATCTAAATTCCCTTTTGGAGCTTGAATTGACCTATCCAATTTGGTGTTTGATTGGCCTCACCCATCCCAGGGTCAATAATTATATATTACCCCTATTAAGAGTAAGTTGGATCATACTAATATTTGCAAAGGTGTTGCTGCTAAATCTAGGCTGCTGTGCAAAATGCAAAACTTGTAATTTACGATAACCATATGAAATGTTGGGACCTGCATTTTGTGTTCCGACATGCGGAGACTAAATGTCCAGAAATCCAGACTTACATATACTAATTTGGAATATTCCATTTTCTCAATGGTATGGCAATCTCAGAGTTTGTATATCTGAGTTAGAAGGGGCAACCCTCCCCACCAAAAAGCAAGTTTAAAGGAGAAGACCAATGTTCAATATCAACGCCTATATTTTCAGTCTTTTTTATTGTCAGTATTCTCAGTATTATTCAGTAGGGAAATACAGTTTATACATTATGAATTACTTAATTGAGATTCATCCAAAATAAGGTCCACAATGAAGCAAAAATATAAAAATCATTATTTATTTTGCAAACAGTGAAGTCATTATGCAATACGTATGTCCTGAAAAACATGTTGCATTATAAGTGTATCCTGAAAATATTTATATTACAGATGGCTGATCTGTGATCAACAATGATGTGATCTACAGATCCCATAATTAACAGTTTTTTTCTTTATTAATTAGGCAGCAATTTATTTAGTTATTATTTATTTATTAGTTTTTATTGACTGTGAAAGTCCAACTGGGTATGATCCCACTTTTTCAGCGGAGGCCCGGGTAGAAAAACTCCACATAAGTTTAAATATAATTTTGTATTATTTGTAGAATTAAGATGAGGTAGAACAAAAAAATGTATATGCAATTCACCGTTATAGTAGATATAGTTCACATAAATCTAAAGTAATATCAACATAGCTTTTACATAGTTTAAAGGCAAGGTACAAAAACAGCTATATAAAGCAGAAACATTACAGGCAAATATGATATGAATTGTAGCAGTTAAAGTAGGTCAGGGACATCAACTATTAGTAAGAAAAAAGTGTTAGGGAAAGACTGAGTGTGGAGAAAAGGTGAAAGGTAGGAAGATAAAGAGACAGTAGAGAAAGAGGCACTAATTAAGTAGATATTTACACTTACCTCCCTGTCACCATTGGTGTACCCCAAGCTTTTATCCTTAGTCCCCTTCTATTTAACATTTTCACCAAGACCATCTATACTTCCACACAACAGGCCACCCTAATGCAATATGGAGATGATTCCAATCTCATCTGCACATCTGACAACATGGTACACCTTCAAAAAATTAGTCAGGAAGCTTTAACCACCACTGAAACATGGCTTCATAACTTACAACTCATGTTCAACCCAAAAAGACCAAACTACTCTTTTTTGTTTCCTAAATCCCTCCCTCATGAAAAAAAAACAAAATTTAAAGTCCTCTATCTTGATAATACAATCATTGAAGTCACTTCTCATAGCAAACTATTAGGGATGACAGTGGATGATAATCTAACATTTGACCTCCATATACAAAACTGCATAAGAAAACTCATCAAAAATTAGGGATACTTTACAGAGCAAAAACTTTCTCACCAAAGCAACTAAAACTACACTTGCCACTACTTATCTCCTCTCTACTCTTCTTTATGGCACCCCCATCCTTACTAAACCCCAGGCTTCACAAAAATTAAAACTTGACAAGGCTATATCAAAATTGCTAAGTTTGCAGCATAGACCCCTTTTAGAACCCATCTCTGTATAGCACTGAAAAGCCTTACTTGGTTAGAACTGCCACATCAACTAGCATATACACAGCTTAATGCCACCTATAAAATTATCCGGCATCCCACTGCCTGTCCAGCACTAAAAAACATTCTGCATAACTATATTCCTTGTCGGTCATTGCAATACAGTGACCAAAAACACCCATCTATCTACAAACCTAACAAATCTGCTTGGCATTGTCTGTACTCGTGCAAGGTTGCTAAGGCCTGGAACTCCTTACTTGTATCCATCAGGTCTATACCCTTCCTGACATATTTCAAAACCACTCTGAAAGACTTCTTAGCTAAAATCTGGCTCCTTTCTAGCTCAAAAGCAGGATGCACTATATCTTTAAATATGAACAAGTACCTTTGCATTCCTTACACCTCCTTACTTTCTTTTTTGACTTTCTTCCTTACTGCTGTGTATTTCTCTTCCCTGATCTTCTCTCTAAATATACCATAAGCCTGGTTTTCCCTCACTTCATATTGCAATGCCCATTTGCATTAGATTAACATCATTAATTTCTCTACAAACTGTCTAAAATTTTTCTAAATATGAAATGGTTGCCATATACCTTGTATCGATTTTAACCAATGTTTTTATATTATGTCTAATTTGTTCTAATTATTTAAACTGCGGATGTTTTTTGTTTTATTAATTATGACATAGGTGAGAGTGTAAGGCCTAAGAAATATGTTAAGGAGTAGTGTGAAAGTGGGAGTGAAGGTGTTGTGTGAAGAGTATACAGTGGGGTAGAAACAGGAGAATGGTGGAAAGGGAGGGGGAGAAATATATGGCAAAAAAATCAGCTTAGATGGAAGACTTAGAAAATTTTTAATTTAATGTACATTAGTGAATAAATTTAGATGGAACTTAGCTGGGTTTGGAGCAAAAGCACAGGCAGGCATTATTTAGGTGCTGTCTAAATTGTGTTTTGAAGACTGGTAGTTTGTCTGATAATTTCACTGGATAAGGAATATAATAGAGTAGAGTTTAGAGATGTAACTGGAGTAGAGAAAGTCATCAGTTTTGTTACTGGAGTACGTGGATTTTTCTGGCATGCAGATATGTTTATGTGTAGTGACTAGCTGAATACAATGTTAAATAATGGGGTAATTAGAGCCAGTTTAATTAGTGCAATGCAGTGGTGAGATCTGTGTGGAGTATTTGTTGCAAATTTGTTTATTTTGTTGTAGCATGATTCAAGTTTTAATTTATATGTTTTATTCAAGTTAATAAGAATTGAAGAGGCATACAGTAGATTTGAAAGCAGATAAGTTCTGGCTATTGATATTTGGTAAGATATAACTTAATCCTGTAGAGGGACTCTAGTTTCATATGTGATTTTTTAATAACTTGAGATAAATGTTGGTCAAATTTAGTTTTTCATCAAATAGTACACCAAGTAGTTTTGTATGAGGCACTTTCTATTTTGATGTTATTGGATGAGTAGATGTAAAAGGAGGATTTTGTTCAGTATATTTCTTGGGTATAGAAACCATTAATTTAGTTTTGTTAGGATTAAATAGTAGATGGAAGCTGGCTAGTCAGAATTCAATTGTTGTGGAAGGATTTGTGCGGAGCAGATGCAAGTAGAATAATCTCACTTTCATCTTACACAATAGAGTGGAAAACAGTGGAAAAATGTTTTGCTGCCACTTAACTGCAAGATATCCTATAACACAAATAAAGTGATGTATCTATTTTCCGAAGCTGACCTTGAAAATATTGATATATATCTTTACCCACAGCTTCAAAGATATTTGACTCCAGCCTTAAAATTTAAATTCCATTTAAAATAATAGATTGAAAGTTTCCATTTAATGTCTTAAATGGACTTAATATTCGTGTAAATTTACCAAAAGTCTGTCACACACATGAATGAAGACTGATTCTTATCTACTTCTGATTTCCTTCAACTAATTATAAGGCAATGTTGCACTTTTTATGTTAGTCAGATATTACAGTGTTAAGACTTTGCCAGGGCAGAACACCACCACAATATGGAGACCATATTCAGTGTATGGAAGGAAAATAGTCTGTGTACTCTTGGCTGAAAATCAGATTCATGTGTATTACAGGGACAACTTTTAAGAAACACCAGATATCAAAGCTGAAGTTATCAAAATGACATAAAAAAGAAAACTGGAGTCCATCTGAATGCTCAAGTAGTTTCATTTCTGTAGTGTGCAAATATCTTACTTGATGTCCATTGAATATGGTATCTAAGATTACTTTTTCAGTACGCTACTAATTTTCTGAGATCTCTGTCTTGTAGGGTAGCAAGGAGAACACCACACTATGACTGCAGTCAAGGTCGTCCAATTTAATTACATTTTACCTAAAACCATACTTCATACCTTCACGTGAAGATATTCTGTCTATGATAAAGTCAATGCAGATCTTGTTCTCAGTTTTTCTCTCCAGTGTGGCCTGCAGTGTTTTCTTTCATCCTGGTTTGTTTATGTGTTCATTTCCTTCATATTCTTATTTTACCCATCATGCCCTCTCATAAATTATGCAGCCTGGGCTGTCTATATTTTAATTATCCTCTCTGTATACCATTAACTAGGAGAAATTAATGTTTGCAAGACTTATGCCACAACTGGGAAAAATGTTCCCAGCTAATGTGTCATTGCTTAACCAAACATGGAAAAAATCCAATCCAAACAAAGTTTCTGTTTTCACTTTTATTTCTCTTTTGCTTAGACACAAAGGCCAGTATATGAAAATTTACATATTTTGTATGGCAAGCAAAGATGAAAACTAGCCCTCATAGCAGTAAATCACATGTAATTCTTTTCTACCTTCAATTTGAAAGTGGAAAAACACAAAAACCAGAATTTGTAAGATATTTTTGGACACAGTATAGAGAGGATTCTATGGACTTACCTACACAAGTTGGGATGGTGGTCCATCTCCCATTCCGACACTGTACCCATCGATTTCCTTGCAATTTGTAGTACTTTGAACATTGGTAAGTTACAGTTAATCCATTTTTATATGTTGACTGTACAGTTTCTATAGTCTCTCCATTATTAATACGTGGTGGTTCTCCACATTCCAAATTTTTAGCTGAAATGATAAAATGACATATATTAAAATTAATATATTTTTATTTTTTTTTTACAATATTATCTTTACTTTAATAAATTTTCTCAAGTATTATCATTTGAAAATGCAACTTGCAATTTGTATTACCAGTAAATGACCATTAAGCCTATCTAGTAAGACAGCTCTCCTCAGTCTTCAGTCAAGCCAGTTTCTTCAATAATTTGTTGCATTAAACAGCACCTGACTCTTCTGTCTTTTTTTTAAATTATAAATATTGAATTTTCAAACATATAACAGCAAATCTCTATAACTCTGAATAACAAGACTAAACAGTGAAAGAATGACCTGTCTACTGAGTTGTACATCGGATTGGACATGCCAAACGAACACTGATGGATATTCTACATGAACTGCAAACATCTTGGTACCCAACCTCCAGAAAGACCTGCAGGCTGATTTCTGTTCCGTAATCCACTGGATCAGTAGCAAAACTGCTTTCTCAATGCCAACAAAGCCAAAGCTCTTATTTTTGTCACCAAAACTAAATGTAAATAAAAGCACAAAACTATTTGCATATCCCCATAGAAAGAGACACCTCTTTTAAATATGTTGTCATTTATCTTGGCCCTTCCCTTAACTTGTCCCCCCACCTTGACTATGTAGGGAAGAAGGTTAACTCTCTCCTATTTTGGGCCAATAAAATTTCCCACTTTCTTAATAAAACCACCAGAAGAGCCATAAGAAAATATGTTTTATTTTCCCAACTCAAATATAGCCTCCCTCTCATAGTCACAGCATCAAAAACAAACTCCACACATGTCCAGACGATAACCAATAAAACTTTGAAATTTATTATCCTGTCCCCTATACATGAACACCACAATATGACACTGAAAAGGCAGATGTCTCTCTGGTTAAAAATGATTGACCTTCTCCTAGGATACCAATTATTCAGACTCCTAATCAACTAGGCCATCTATTTCCTTGTGGCTAAACTAAGTAGACAACCTTTCTCTTACAACTTCAGGAAGCACAACCACTCTGCCCGCATTTCAATCCCCTGAAACTAAACTCCATTGCACACATTGCTGTTCCACTATAATAGGTCCAAATCTCTGAGAAAGTACTGCACCACAAATAAAAGACATTGCATGTTACCCTAAATTTAGGACTCAGTTAGATCCACCTGCTTACTTCAACCAACTGTCATTGCCTCTCCTCTACCCATATCACCTAATATGAGCTACATCACCATCTCTTTCTCATTCTAGTAACTCTCTTACTGCCCTTCACTCATATGACACATTCTACTGTACCAGTCTATACTTCTCACTCACATAAACTTTTTCTTAACATAACCTGTCGTCTTTCCAATGACCCATAAACTCCAATATCCTTTGTTTCACTTCATTCAGCTATCATATCATACCCAGTTAAAACAACAGACAGTTGTAATTATCAGTCACCTTATTTTCTAAATGAGATGTCTCAATTTATTGTAAATAATGTAGTTTAAAACTGTATATATATGTTTTATTAGCTAATAATGACATTTTACAGATGTGTATTTTCATTATAGTCTTGTTATAACCTACTAAATTGAATTATTGCCTTCTTTGTATTTGCAGGCTATGACTGAAATTGGTCACATGTGATCATTGTTGTACCTAGTAAACAAATAAATAAAATAAAATAAATTAAATTGATCAATAAACAATAATTTCATGAAAGCCAGTGTAGAGATATTTGAAATATAAAACCACAATATGGAGACAGAAGCAGAATGCGTAACTCCAGATACACCACAAAAATGTGGGTAATAATGATAAAAACATGTATATATTACAGACTGGAGGTTGCCAGAAGGCACGTGGAGTATGAATATTTATCAGAGATGGGTACTAGTGCAAAAATTGCACTCTATATTTATACTCAAAAGAAGGGAGAGTAACTTTAATACAGAAAGGCCATCAGGAAAACAGATAGTAAGTGAGAGGAGAGAAATCAGAGTTGCATAGTAGACATCGATTATGATTATAGCTAATACTGAGGTGACACACTTGGATCCCACTCCAACCCTGAGTTTAACCAAGTACTACTTTATTTCTGTAGCTTATCATTGTTAAGATGTTAGAAAAATTCTAACTGTGTGATTAGTTGGTAAGCCACTATAGTAATGTTATGTAACAGTTTCCACTCTCTCTTTCTCTGTCTTTTACTGGAAAGGTAAGGTAAAAAAACAATTAAGACGAATGCCTTGCCTACATATAAGTAATGGCCTAAGGTATGTTGGCAACTTATTTCAAGTTTTATCCAGAAATGCTAGATTCTCAGGAGTCAATGAATGGAATCTTGTTTTTTTTGTATCCCTCTCCTTGCTTTATACCAACTGGTCCTTATCCTAGTGCCCTCATCCATTGCTGAGTCAACCAGGTCCTCCTTTCATCCCTGGTCTAACATCAAATCCTGGCTTAGGCCAGCATGTAACTCAAAGGCATCTGGGGGGGTCACATTGGCAACTTTTTACAAGAAGGGGAAGGAGTTTTTTTGTTATGGCCTACCCTCATTTTTTCCCTTCCCCTCCCTACATTCACCTCATATACTCCCTTCTATGGATGGCATGGATGGCATCTTCCCTCAGCGAGCACCAAGATGAATGTCTTCCCCTTGAGATAAACTCGCCCATCCCTCCCTGGCAGAACCTCAGAGACCCAAGCCCCTAATCGAACCCTAGTCACCTGGGCCATAACTAGGGCTTTATCTCTCTGTACCACAGTCTGGCTAATGAATAGAATCTTGAATGCAACTCTAACATAAAGGATTAGTAGCTAAGAATGTATGTTACTTTTTGCAGATGGTAAAAAAGCCTCTGCTGAATTTTTCATGCAATGACTTTTCATACCAGGGATAAAGTTAACTGTATTTGGGGTAGCTAGGATTTGGCACTTATCTTCCTTGATGACAGCAATGTAATTATACATGTTTATGCCTTTGCCAGTAAGACTGAGGAAAGGTTATGGCAAAAAGTTTCAACAAGACCAAAGAATGTTCTGCAGTTTCTAATATATCCTTGAATATGTTCTAGATGGTGGCTGACAATACTAGCTCTGAGCAAGTAAATGGTTTGAGTAAGTGATTTCTTAGTCTGGTGGTGAGAGAAAGTGGAAGCAATGGTTAGAAAGTCTATCTCAAGGTCAGATTTCAAAGACGTATAGTAAGTCCTGCCAAATAAAATTGAAATTAGCAATGATATTAATTAAAATATGGAGTGTGATCTATATGGAAGAGTAAGAATGACCACGGTTCAGGTGGTGGTATCAATGTAAGCACCCCCTGTATGCCTAGAGTATCTCCAAGCTAGAGATTCAGATCTAGATCTATATCTATCTATATCTATCCATCTATGTATCTATATATATATATATATATATATATATATATATATATATATATATAGATACACACACACACAAGTACATATATATATATATATATATATATATATATATACGTACATATATATTTTGTTTGTTAATCAAGTTCATGGGCTGGTATGGGACCCTTCTCAGACATTACCCTGGCTCAAAGCAAAGACAAATTAGAAAACAAACAGATAATGATGCATTGGCATTGCCACATAGAGAGTTAAGTATTTACAGACTGTAATACCTAGGTCAGGGGTCTGCAACCTTCACTATCAAAAGAGACATTTTGGCCCTTCTCCTACCAAATAAAATTCATCTGGAGCCACAAAACATACTTGATCCATAAAATGAAGATAGCACAGAATATGACATTTTATGTATAGTTATTATACTGTATATAAAAAAACTAAGTTTATAAGAGCAATATTTAAAATCCGTCCCTATTTTTGTTCCTTTGTTGAGATTTTCATTGGGATCGCTCTGAGTGTGTGTGTGTGTGTGTGTGTGTGTGTGTGTGTGTGTGTGTGTGTGTGTGTGTGTGTGTCATACCTGTCATCCTCTTAGTGTGAGAAATCTGGACAAAGCCATAAATATGGGGAGACAAATGTCCAAAAATAGGGACAGTTTTTAAATATTGCTCTTACAAACTTAGAAAGTTGATAGAACAGGTTTTACATTAGCATGAATTTTCTGAAGATCATGAAGTCTGAAACTTAAATGTCTGTCTATATTTTTTTGGCTTCAGCCCTAAATAATTTGCCTTTGATTAGCCAGAAAACCACAATTTTATGAGAAACAGACCAAAAATATAAGGCAAAAATCAGGACATTCTGTGAAAATCTGTACAGCTGACAGGTAACTGTGCATGTGCATGTGTGTGCGTGCGAGCGCGTGTGTGTGTGTGTGTGTGTGTGTGTGTGTGTGTGTGTGTGTGTGTGTGTGTGTGTGTCTGTGTGAGTGAAAGTAAAATGCATGTTAACAGAAACATTGTTATTCGAGCAAGTTTTTATTTTTTTTATTTATTTTACATTTGTTGACCGGGCTAGTCTGGCTGGATACATATCCATTTTCAGTAGAGGCCTGGGGAGAAAAGCTCCAAGTATGAGAAGATTACTACATACAATAGTTAAAAAAAAAACAAGCTTAAGATGCATTATAAGCAAAAAATGTTTGTAAAGAGAGTACAAGTTATTAGTGGGATCAATGTCACAGAGTCTTGGTATAGGTTAAAGCAACAACAAGCCATGAATTATCTGGTACAATCATCACAAGTTTATACAATATCTGAAAAACAATTTAACAATCACTTAGTCAAGGAGGGAGAAAAAGAGTAGGCTGGAATAAATAGTGTTGAAGAGTTAGCTTATAATAATTAAAAACTGTTGGGCAGTATCCCAGGAGGCTGGGGAAAAGGGAAAGAGAAAGAAGGATAAGAATGTTTAGTCAGGCTTTGAGCAGGGACAAAGCCAATGTGTTTTTAGATGAAGTTTGAGGTATTTCTTAAACAGTGGAGTAGATGAGAGAGAGAGTTAGGTGTTTTAGGAAGGTTGTTCCAGATTCTGCCCACGACATTGGTAAAGAGTGAGTCACCAGCTTAGTTGTTGGATTTATTGTTAGTAATAAGTAACTTACTAGCTGAGCGTAGTGTTGTAAGATTTTTGTATAGGGAGATCAGGTTAGAGAGGATAGGAGTATTAGTAGGGTAGTACAGAATTTTTTGTGTTATCACAAGTTGATTGTATCGTAGTTGCTTTTGTAGTTCTAACCATCCAAGTTGTTTAAGATTAAGACAATGGGGGAGTCAGTGGCAAATCTGACTATATTATTATAGCTAGTTTCAAGCTTGGTAAGATTGTGCTTAGATAGATTGGTATAGATGGCAGAAGCATAGAATAGGGTAGAAGAAAGATGAGCCTGGGCAATGGTGGTTCTAGCAATTTGTGTAAGGAAGGGTTTGATTCTGTACAGAGAGCCTAGTTTTTTATTGATAGTTTGAATAGAATTATTGATATGGTCATCAAAGTTGAGGTTATGATCAATGGTTATGCCCAGAAGTCGTGCAGTAGGATCAGGGGAAATACAAGTTCCATTATAGGAGATGATAGTGAAGTGGATCGGTGGATATTTTTGGGTGGGAGTGAAGAGTAATAGTTTGTTTTTTTGGGGGTTGAGGAGGAGGCATTGATCAGTAAACCACTTTTCAACAGAGTTAAATACAGTTTGAGTAAGGGTTTGGAGAGAGGATGAGGACTTAGCAGTGCAGATAAGGGTAGAGTCATCAGCGTATTGTATACAAGAGGCTTGTGGAACAACAGTGTAGAGATTGTTAATAAAAATAGAAACAAGAAGAGGGCCTAGGATAGAGCCTTGAGGGACTCTAGTGTTCACAGGGAGGGGAGCAGAAAGATTATTGTCCCAGAGCACTGCTTGATGTCTGTTTTCTAGATAGGATTTAAACCAAAGAATAGCTTGTGGGGCAAGAGATTGGGCTTCTAGGGTGCTAATAAGTAAGCTATGGTTGACCATATCAAAAGTTTTTGATAGGTCTATAAATAGAGCAGATGAGAGAGAGTTATTATTTTGATTCCTGTTAATACAGTCAGTAAAGCTTAGTAGGGCAGTAGTGGTGCTATGAAAGGGCCTGAAGCCATGCTGACAATTAGCAAGTAAGTTGTTATGAAGCAGGCGATGAAGTAGTTGATGATGGATACATTTTTCCATTATTTTGGCCAATGGAGAGAGTAGAGCAATTGGTGGGTAGTTTGAAATGTCGGTGGATTTGCCTCCTTTATGCAAAAGAATTATATGGGATACTTTCCATATGGAAGGGATGGTACCTTCTGTGATTGTTCTGTTAATAAGGATGGATATTGAATAAGCTAAGGCTTTGGCAGCTAGTTGAAGGTATTCTGCAGGCAGATTATCAGCAGAGGGAGTACAAGGTTTGAGTTTCTGAAGGAGTTTGCAGATGAAGGAAGTTGGAACAGGTTGTAAATGTAAAAAGGGAATTGAACTTTTTGTATTTTGAGAAGGAGAGGGGGTGGTGGGTGTTAGTGTTTTTGTTAGAGTTTGAATTGCTTCAGTGAAGTAGTTGTTGAAATTGTTGGCTATTAGCAAAGGACTATCATGGGGAATGGAGTTTGGGGCTGGAGTTCTAGTCTGCCCTGGTTTCAGAAGTTTATTAATGCCTGACCAAAACTTTTGAGGGTTTTTAGAGTGTGATTGTTGTAGTTTGGAATAGTAGTTTTTTTGTCTAACAAAATGTCTTTTTTGGTAGCATTTCTTAATTGCTTAAAGTATAAGTGGCCAGCAGCGTTCTTAGTGGCTCTCCATTTGGCCCATATTTTGTTTTGTAGGAACATTTTTTCTCTGGTTTGTTTTGTGAGCCAGGGGGCTATTTTAGTTCTTATACGGGAGGAGCGGATGGGGGCGTGGCTATCTAGGATTTGAAGGAATGTAGTATTAAAGTAAGCGACTGCTTCATCCAGTTTGAGTTGCTTTAGAGGTGACCAATTACAGGCTTTTAGCTCATTTTGAAAGTTTTCTGCTTGGAAGTATTTTTAGAACGAAAGGTGACCATATTGTTATTATTAGAGCTGTATTTCTTTTGCTTTATTATGAAGGTTAGAACATGATCACTAATGTCATCAGGGAGAGTTCCTACTTTATAAGTATCAGGATGACTGTTTATAAGGATCCAATCGAGAATAGTTTCCTTTTTACTAGGTTTATGGAATCTTGTGGGGAAGTTTATAATTTGAATGAAGCCAAATAGGTTTATGTGGGTGTTTGGATTAGGGGAGTTACATGTGGTCCAGTCTATGTTAAAATCACCAAGTACCATAGTTTCTTGAGGTAGGAGAGTAGATAAGCTGCTAAGAATATTTTCGAGAGTGGTAATATTATTTCCTGGAGGGATGTAGGAGCAGATTATATAGATAGATTTAGCGCTATTAATTTGAAGTTTGACAGTAATAGTTTCAGCATTGGTATTAGAGGGTAATAACATATTAATGGGTGAAACAAGAAGTTCAGATTTATGTAAGATGGCTACTCCTCCTCCTTTTTTGGATGTACGGTCAGATTTTAGGATGTTATATCCAGGTGGGGTTATTTCTAGGTCATGAGTAGAGGGTTTTAACCAAGTTTCAGTTAGGCAAAGGATATCAAATGCATGAACTTGTAAAAGAGCATGCAGTTGGCTAATTTTGTTATTGATACTACGGATATTGAGTTGAGCTATTTTGAGTGAGTTTCCTAATGTTATAGAGGAGGAAGGATCAATGATTGATTGTTTTTGTAGATTGTCAGTATGTGGAATTGGGCCAGGATTAGGATGAATGTCTCCACCTATTAGAAGGTTTGAGGACTGTATCATTACAGTTTTTATAATTTTATGGTATTTGGGTAAACTTATCTTGTACGGGAAGTAAGTAATGTGTGTACTTCTGTGAAACCTAGGAAGTAGGTATGTTGAAGTAAAGGTTATGTTACTATGAGAGAGAGAGAGTTGGGATGTGTAATTGGTAGTGTTTGCTGTGGAGGGGGTACTTTAAAGACCAGAGAGTAATGTTCATAGTAGGTAAGGGTATAAGTTACGATAAGGAATATTAATGAAAAAGAAGAGAGAAGAGAGTTTTTGAGGATAGGTGTATGTACATAGGCCATGTTGTAATAGTGTGGTAGAAAGATTAAGTATGTTGTAAGGCAGGTAAAGTGAATAAATATGTAGTGAAAAAAGATTAATAGAATGTTTGATTAGTTAGAGGAGGTTTGAGGGAGAGTAGATATGAAGTTAAGGTGAAGAGGAGTGGTATAGTAATTTGCAGTAGTGTGAAGATGATTAAGGAGGGTGATAAGGGGAGGAGTTGATAGGTTAAGTGGAATAGAGGGTGTGGCTTGATAGGTATAAATTAAAGAGTACTGGGGGTGGGTGGGAATTGGGGGTAGGGTAGGGGAGTGGAGTGAGCCCGTAGAGCGAACGGATCGGGTCAGAGCAAGTAAAGCAGGAGACAATCAGTAAGCAGTAACAACCCAGAGAGAGCAGGTGGAGCAGGTAAGTAGGTTGCAGTGGAGCAGGTAAGATGGAAGACTAAGGGTAGTGAGGAGGGCAGAGTAAGGAAATTACTAGTCCGCTGAGGGTAGGGGATGAGAAGAGTTCAGAGAAGGAGCAGCAAGAGAGAGATTAGGGGAGTAACTAGGCAGTAGGGCAAGGGAAGAAAAGGAAAGAATGTAATGAGCCAAAGCTAGTAAAATTGAAAAGAGAGTAAGGGGTCAAGGCTAGGTTAGGCTGTCACCTAATGGTCAGAGTTGGTATAACAACAGGTGACAAAGTGCAGAAATAGCTAGTAAGGAAGGGTAAACTAAACAGCAGGGAAACAGTATATAGATAATAATGGTGCTAGGGAGGGGTCTGGCTGCTGGCTTTCCTGACTTGGGGTCTAACAGTCAGTTAATAGGGTTTTACAAAACAAACGAACAAAACAACACAGATTTGCTTTCACCAAGGGCAATGATAATACATACTTTGCAAAATACTGTTAAAAGAGGTGAAAAGTACTGGGATAGCAGAAAAGGAAGGTCCAAGTTGGCAGGCTGGAGGTAGATGAGGGAATCCTTAGTAGTCAGGCAGGTCCCTTATTGCAGAGTACAGGATAGAAAGTTTGCAAAATACTGTTCAAAGAGGTGAAAAGTACTGGGATAGCAGAAAAGGAAGGTCCAAGTTGGCAGGCTGGAGGTAGATGAGGGAATCCTTAGTAGTCAGGTAGGTCCCTTATTGCAGGGTACAGAATAGAAAGAGTTTTGAAAATAATACTGAGTCAGGAGCACACAGCAGCCGGGAAGGAGACCGAGGAGTAAGAGAGAGGTGCCCCGATTGTTTTTTGTTTTAGGTTTTTAAGTTTATAAGTTTATAAGAGCAATATCTAAAATCTGTCCCTATTTTTCTTCCTTTGTTCCCCCTTTATTTGTAGATCTGTCCTGATTTCTTGTGGTAAGAGTTTCAGAGGTATGGTGGAGAAGTACAGAAATCTTTCAGGAGATGCTGATGCTACCAAGGATTTGCTCACTTGCTCCCAGTGTGTGTGGGATGCATGGTAAAAGAAATCATGTTATTCTAGCAAGTGTTTAAGTTTATAAGAGCAATATTTAAAATCCATTGCTCAATCATTCTCAGAGTGTGTGTGTGTGTGTGTGTGTGTGTGTGTGTGTGTGTGTGTGTGTGTGTGTGTGTGTGTGTGTGTGTGTGTGTGTGTGTGTGTGTGTGTGTGTGTGTGTGTGTGTGTGTGTGTGTGTATGTGTCATGCATCAGAGTGGCCATTACTTTTTAAAGCTACAGGGAGCCACTGCAGAGGAGTGGAAGAGCCGTATGCTGCTCCAGAGCCACAGGTTGCAGATCCCTGACCTGGGTTGTAGAATATAACCAGAAAATGGACAAAATGGAGTATTCAGTGTAGAAAACAGCAGATAAGAGCCTCCAAAATAAATTAAGGTTTTTATTAAGACAAAACGATAAGACTTTCATCCACTAAATTATTGTAACTGAACTTCTTCAGAACTAAATTCATTACTATCACAATAGAATTTATAATGTATATAATTCATATGTAATAGTATACTGAATTCTTAAAGAAGTGTACATATAGTAAATACTTAATTCTACAAATTCTAAACTTATTCATTATACTTAAAATAGATCATAGTACATGCTCATTTAAAATGTACTTAAAGTAAAAATCACATCCAAGTAAAAAATACAAAAGTCAAACTATGTTATTAAAAATTCATATTAATTGGTAGTTTTATCTGAACTTCATTCTGTAAAAGAAGTAATATTCCTAAATAGTAATGTAAAATAGTCATGAGTAGCCATCTAGCAGTTACTAAAAACATGTTCTTCACAATTTAGGACCCCCTCAGTTTTAAAACAAGGTTAAATTAAATATTTTCATTTAAGCCTGGATTATTTGAGGCAATACATCTGAACTACACAACAATTCTTTATATTCTAGAGTTGCTTCCTAGGCTTTCCCTCTAATTTCTCAACTATCCCAAAATAAAGCTTCATAAAATAAGGGCAAACTATTGAGTATCTGTAAAGGGTATTATATTAATTTGTGTTCCTACTGTCACACTTGTGTTCTTATACTCTCTATCTGACAGCTCTCTCAGTCTTGCCTACATAAAATTCTGGACAAGTTGAGCATTTAGTCAAGTAAGTTAAAGTAGTGGAATTACAATTCCCTTTCTGGAAGATAACGTGGCATTCAGGCCATTGTCCAACTTCAGCATATGTCCATCAAAAATATAAGACTACTATGCACAATGACTGCATTTGGCAGTACCCCTCCTTACCCTTACTATTTTATCTTTGTCTTTTTTTTTAAATCCTTTTCTAGTTAAAGGCTGTCTTATAAACACAATTTGTTTTTTCTCCTACAGCCTTAAAAATCATGGCATTGGTACTAAAAATACTCCAGTTATCCCTAATGATGTTTTCAACAGTATTTGAATCAGCATTATATATTGCAATATAGGTTCCTATTAGAAGACCAAAGATGCATTCTTTTGAATGCTTCTTGGTCGAACTCAAAAGCCTGAAATGGCAAAATATCAAAGTGGCTTTTAAGCAAATTCTTTCCCTGGGAATGAATTCACTTGGCTGCTTCATTAATTTGTCGTTTTTGGCAATGTAGTGTGGTCTTGGAGTTGGTATATTTAAGTAGTGGGGGGTGGGGGCGAAGCCCCCCACTTAATGTTTGTTTTTGTTGGAACAGCGATTTTTTTCCCTAGGAAAAAAAATTGCTGTTCTGACAGTTCATAATTGTAAGCTTTCGCTTACATAGGGTCGATTAATCACTGTTCGCTTTTTTAAGCGTTCGGTGATCTAATATAGACCCGCAAAATAAATTCCCTTTTAAATGAACCACAGCGTATCTGTTGGTATTATTACGACTTGGTATATTGAAACTTGTTTCACTGAACCCCACTCCTAAAATAAGTCTATATCTTGTACCCTTTAATTGTGTCACACTAATATTGACCTCATCAATTAATTTTTTGGATAATATCTCTTAAGGAACATAGATTCCAATTTCCCTTTTTCATTTTCAAAAGATAAGTTGTCAGAAATCATTCCTGGCAATCTAATAAGCTGCCCCTTTAGGAAAATTTTCTTTTGTGAATATGGATGATTACTACAGTAATATATGTAAGAATTACTACAGGTTAGATTTATAAATATGTTGGGACCAATTCTCCTTGAGCTTTAATGATTATTATATCTAAATAATTTACAGATAATTTGTATTCAGAGTTCAAAAATGATGTGATCTCTTACATATATATGAAATAAATTCATCAACTTTATTGTTGGGTCCAGTCCACAAAATAAAAATATTATCAAGGTACCTTAGGTGCAACTTACAAAATAAGGAATATTTAGTGCTGCCAAGAATACATGTAGATTCCCTAGCTTTCATTACTAAATTTGCAAAAATGGGTGCACAAGCTACCTCTTTAATTTGTTTATACAGTTCCCCTTCAAAAAATATACTTGCTGTCAAGTATTATGTCCATAAAATCAATAATAATTATAATACTCTTTCCTAAAAGAAAGTTGTATTCCACAGCAGCCTTCTAAAAAAATCTGATCCCTGTGTCCTATGGGATACATATGAAAAGGTCAACAGCATCTATAAGAAACTAGCAGCACTGTCCCATAAATTGTATTCTTGGAATTCTGGGTGGCTACAATCAGTTTAAATGGCAGCTGGTAAGGTTTCTGCGAACCTACAGAATCCTGAAAAATTGTAGGAACATCAGGGTGAGAGTTATGTAAAAAGTTGTAAGCTTCTGTAATAATAATACATTGTGTCAAATAATCCTCCAAATGTAGATCGATTCTGTGTTTATCTGGTTCCAAGAAACTTGCATATAGATTTCAGTATCCTGTAACAAATCAAACATAATGTGTGAGTATTGCATTGAGTCAAAGATAACAGTCCCTCCCTCCCCTTTTATCTAGTTTCATAATCTGTAAGGATCTATCATTTTTGAGAGAGTGGAACAAATCACTTTCCTCTTTAGTGAGGTTAAAAGATTTAGACTTGTAACCCTCACTAATATATATGTGTGTGTGTGTGTGTGTGTGTATATATATATATATATATATATATATATATATATATACATATATACATATATATATATATATATATATATATATATATATATATATATATATGGGTCTACTTGAAAACACTGACATGCCAAAACACCGACAATGAGAACACCGAGACCGGAAGATCGACAACTGAGATTATCGACAGTTTAAAAGTATGAAACTTCACATGCCCGACAAACCACAATCCCGACAATCAACAAAACAAAACAAATACCTTTTCCGAAAAACACCCACACAACACAAGCACACCAAAAACCTTACAAACCTACACTAAACCTTACATACACAAGTATCTGTGCACTAACCTTAACCCAAACCCTAACCCTAAGGTCCGTCACTATCGCACACTCACCTAACCTGCGCCCTAACCCTAACTCACTTAACCCACCCCTAACCCTAAAGTCTGTCACTATTGCACACTTACCTTACTCACTCCCTAACCCTAACTCACTTAACCCGCCCCTAACCCTAAAGTCTGTCACTATCACACACTTACCTTAACATGTTGTTGTCAGCGTCGGCCTTTTAAACTGTCGGTCATCTCAATTGTGGATCTTCCAGTCTTGGTGTTCTCGTCGTCGGTGTTTTGGTGTGCCGGTGTTTTCAAGTAGACCTATATATATATATATATATATATATATATATATATATATATATATATATATATATATATATACATACATACGTGTGTGTGTGTGTGTGTGTTTCACATGCCTTCTTAAAAAAAGGACAATAGGGTATGTAGTTGGATTAAATAAATTTTTTGTGCTAGGTGAAGAACTGGATTTTTCCTTTTTTCTTTTTCTTCTGTTGAGTCAAAAACAAATAGCACAAAACCTCCACTACAGCCAAGAAACAAAAGAAAACAAATTGCACCGCAGGCAAGAATAAAACCCAACTTTATTAAATAATTAAATACTTAAAAAAACAACAGGTTGAGAGCTTTCATCTGTGAGATTTCCAGATGTTTTCAGAGAAATCTCACAGACGAAAGTGTTTAAGTTCTTGCATTTTAAGTATTTAATTATTTAATAAAGTTGGGTTTTATTCTTGCCTGTGGTGCAGTTTTTTTTTTTTTTTTTTTTTGTTCAAAACCAAATAGATAAATTCAACTTCCTACAAAAAAGTCAGATCCATTAGGGAACTTGCTATGTCAAGTTGCCTTTTGGGAATAAAAATAAACCCTTTTTCAAACAGAGAGAAGTGATTTGAAGTAATCTTCATGTGGGTGTAATTAATCTTGAATGCATCTGTAAGATGTAGGGTTAGAAGGTCAGGGTGTATGTTACTTTTTGCAGAAGATAAAAAAGTCTCTGCTGAATTTTGCCTTCAGTGACATTTCACAGCAGGGATAAAATGCTTGTATTTTGGGATATGGCACTTATGTCCCTTATAGAAAGCAATTAATAAAATACATTTCTGCCTTTGCCAGTAAGATTGTGGGAAGGATATGGCAAGGAGGCTAAGAAGTTTCCATAAGACAGAAGTTTGTTCTTCAGTTTGTAATATATCCTTGAATATATGCAGAAGATGGTTGCTAATACTAGTTCTGAGCAAGCTAATGGTTTGAGTAAGTTAGTTCTTAGTCCAGTGGTGAGGGAACGTGGAAGCAGTAGTTTGAAAGTCTACTTCAGATCTGAAAGAAGTAAGGTAAGTCCTACAAAATAAAATTGAAATCAGCAATGATGTTATTTAAATAGAGAGTGTGAGCTACATGGAAGAGTAAGAATGACCACGGTTCAGGTGGTGGTATCAATGTAAGCACCCCTCCGTGTCCCTAGAGTATCTCCAAGCTAGTGATTGATTTATGTATTGATTTATTTCATTAATCAGGTTCATGAGCTGGTATGGGTCCCTTTTCAGCCATTGCCCATTCCAAGGCAAAAGCAAATTAGAAGGCAAACAGACAGTGATACTTTGGCATAGCCACATACAGAATTAAGTATTTACAATAGAAAGGACTGAAATAGCTAGGTAGTGGAATATACATATGACAATAATTAATAGACATTGCTGCAAACAGAAACAACTACATACAAGAAAAATATAATTTTATCAGCAGGACAAATAGAACTGTAAATAGTTACATCAGAAAGACCAGAAGTACACAGTGAAGACAAAGGGGATAAGTTCATGACAAGACAGGTGTGTACAGTAATAGCAACGCCCTATAGAAATAGGGGAATTTCAAGCAATGGTGTTCAATGACAACAGCTAAGGCAAAGTTAAAGACAGGACATGTGCAATCACTGAAACAGCACGGTACTCTAAATGTAGTAGAAATTCAAGCAGTAGAAGTTAAATGAAAGCTGAATAGGTTCAGGTGCCAGTTATAGAGATTACAAGACAGAGAGACAGAGAAGGAGAGAGGAAAGGTGAGTAGAGGGAAATGAAATCGGTACAGAAGAATATTGTGTCCATATAGGGGATTTAAAGATTTAAAGCAGTGCAGTCAATGAGGACCACATCAGTTGGGGACTACAAAGAGACAAGAATAATGTAATGTAATTGGAAAGCCATACCAGATAGCTTGTAGAAACTTTGAAACATTTGAATTTATATTCCTCAAATAGAAATTCTTTTATCTTTTTCTTTAACAGTGTGAACTCCAGAGAGACGATAATTACTGTTCCGGGATATGATGCTGAGGGGATCTATTTTGCATCACTGAATTTTTAAAAAGGGGAATTTCATATGATTGAATTAATGTGATCAATCCCCTACTAGTTATATACCAACTCCAAAATCACACTACAGTGGGGAAAAGGGTACATCCTTATTCCCCACAGTACTGCAATCTCAGTACAATTCGTTCAACTTTGCAAAATCAGCTCCATCGGCTTATCCGCAGATATAAACAAGAGCAAACAGCCCAGATTACTTTATATTATGAAAAACCTGAAATCCAAAAAGGACGTATTACACTGTATATTGATAAGTGTTAGGCCCTATTAATCATGTTAAACAAAGTATAAAAAGAATTACAATTGAACAATATGCCCAGTCAGGCAAAGCATTTAGGAAAGACGGATATTTTGGTGCTGAACAAGGTGGATTTTTTTCAAATCTTTATTTCAGAAAAATGGTGTATTAATTATATTGCTAATAATAAAATTTACAATATGATAATTAAAATTTATTTAAGATAGCTGCCTGTTTCTCTAGTTTCTTTGTTAGTATCCATGCAATTCTGGACAATGAAGGCTTTCAAAGGAAATCTCAGTTTTACCAGAACTTCTTGCAAGCAAGTACTGATTTTCCCTACCTTGTATTTAAATAGTAGCAGAATATGATGTATTATATTATACTTGGCCTACAACATAGCCCTAGACTATGATACATTTTCACTTTGAATTGTTCTACATTCACTACAGTAAATCAAATGCCTAATGTAGTCAGATGCCAATATCAATTCACGTTTCTTCCTTGCAAAAATAATTAAGATACTGAATCCCATGAAAGATAAATAGCTATTTGAAAATTGTCACACAGTTTTTGTAAATCTATATAATACACACAATTTAACTTTGTCTTAGACAGGAACAAGGCAACTACAAATCAGATTGTTACTAGTGATCACAGCTTTTCAATCAAAGGATTGTACAAAATTACAAGGTGGATCCAACATTTGGTTTAGCAGATGCACTTAAAGCATTCAATATGGTGGAAAGAGTGTTTACTTTGTTAAAGAAGCTGAATCTTTTACAGTCAGTTTATAGCATTATTATACATTATTAAATGAGAAATACAATTCCAGAGATTGGATATGGGTTGTATCAACAATCCAAGTTGACAGTCAAACCATTTCTATTAATATTAAGGACATTAAAATTCAATTTGTAGCATATGCTGACAACTTGATGCTAACACTTTAGATTCCTTAAGCTTCTATTTGATACAGTCAACAACATTGGCACTTCTCCTTTGTAAGAGTGAATGCAATATCCTGAAACATTCTGGCCCTCCATAAAAAATCTGACACCCTGGTATTAAGAGTGCCCATTACTCATGCCCTAACTTCACTCCCATAGAAACAGCTACCACATTCAACTTCTACTTCTTAAACTGTCTGGGTGTCCTTTCCTCAAACCCCTCTAACGTCTCCTCAGGAGCAATATGTGTCTGCCCTTACCTCAAAATACTCTCAAGTCTCCTCAGGAGCAATACTACCTTGCTCATCAAACAACCCTTTCTTCACACTAAAACCAGTGTCTACCTCATATATTAGACATCTACTATACAAGTTTAAGCCATGCCGAGCCTCTGTAGACAATCTGCATTCAGAATACTTTAAGTTGCCTGCTGACTCCTTTGCTTTCCCTGTGAAAATTCTTATCAATAGATCCATACAGGAATCCTAAATTCCTTCCATTTTGAAGAAATTCCATATAATTCCCCACCAAAAGGATGGGGATGTCAATGATATTACCAGTTTTATATCCATTGCAATTCTGTCCACTCTTCAACCTTTTGAAAAAAAAAATCATACATAAATTCTCCATAATCTTCTCCAAGAAAAACTGCTTATTCCTACCAACATGTTTTTTGACCAGCTCATATTACAATGACTGCCCTAGCATCCTTTGTAGACACCATGAACAAAGTCAGAATAAGTAACAGATTTATCTCATATTTTTAGATGTATCCATAGCTTTCAGTGCAAAGATGTCTATCCTTGGTGTTTCTTTCACTATGGTTAAATGGTAGCTACTTGTCACACAGAGATCAGTCACTAAAATGGATCTTGGTGACTTCTCCTTATCTTCCAGTAAATACTGGTGTCACACAAGACTCCATCTTTGGTCCTTAGATTTAAAACATTATAATAAACAGTCTTTATGCAGCTTCTCAACAAACATTACTTATTCAGTATGTTAATAAATCCACTCTAATCTGCTCCTCTGGCAGCCTACCACAGCTACAGTCTATCACCCAAGATGCCTTTAACTTTGTGGAAAACTGGCTCTCTGAGAAACAACTTCTGCAGAATTCTACCCTCTAGAAATAAACAAGCTAGTATTATTTTAAATGTCATACTCATGAAAAAGACAACTAATTTGTCTAAACAACAGTAGCACTGAAGTAATTTCTCATACTAAACTCCCTGGTGTATAAGTGTGTGTAACAATAGATGATAATCTAAAGTTTGATCTTAACATACAAAACTGCATAAAAAAATTCACCAAAATGAGGTATGTTTTGTAGAGCTAAGACATCGCCTACAAACCCAAATACAACAACTCTAGCCAATGCATATCTTTTAACTTCTGTCTTTTATGACTATCCTATCTTGACGAATCTACAGTCCACTTTAAAATACAAACTAGAACAATCTATAATAAATTGCAAAATTTTCAGCCAGTCAACCTTACCATGCCCATTATTGCTCTGTTCTTAAATCAGTAAACTGGCTTGAATTACCCCATCACCTAGCATTTACACAAGTAACCATTTGAAATGACAGGACCCCCTAGAGAGAGTCTCAAAACATGGAGACTGACTGGCAGAAAAAAAATGGACTTACATATACCAGCTCCGAGATGGTCATATCCCAGAATATTCCCTTTTCTCTGAGATATTTGCTGCTCCTTGCAAAAAGGAAGTTTAAAGGAGAAGAGTAATGTTCAAGATTAACAATTCTCCTGGGTTTTCAATCTTTTTTTTTTCAAGCTTTCATCACTCAGCAATAAGTCTGCCATCATTTAATAGGGAGTCATTCACTACTGCTAACACACAAAATAGCATATATCCCCTTTTCCTGATCAGATATCAGGTACATCTTCTACTACTATCTTCCAAATCAACCTCTTCACTCATCTGTCAATTATTTGAAATTTATAAACCAAAGAAAGCTATAGGACACAGCTCATATTCCAACTGTGAGACAAAATTTTGGTATTTCATCCTAGTCCCTATAAGGTCATTGCCTAAACGTTATTCTTTAAGATTCCCTTGAAACTCTTGGCTCCATTCCTATACTACACCAGGCTAATATCATCTCCTCATATTATTTATGCTTGCTCCCCTATTTAATCTGTCTTAAATCAGTATTTCTGATTCCTGTATTGACCTGTATTAGCCAATAACTCTATTACTTTACCATACTGCAGTTTAACATGGTCATCTCAATATTTCCACTCTATTGTGTGACTTTACAGAGGGAAACCTTTACCCTCTGCCACCAATACTATAATTTTTTTTCTGTTCTTTTCATATTCATTTTACATTTATCTTGTATTTTTGTGCATTTCTTTCATACTTATTTATATCAAATAACTTTATCTTGCATGCTTTCTTTATATTTTATATATATTTATATTGGTATTAATATTTATGTTCTTCTGTTACATTGTATACTTTATTATGATTGATATTGCCCTACTGTTGTAATGTGTATTCTGTGGAGCTTTTCTCCCAAGGCCACCTCTGTAAATGGGTTCTTGCCCAGTTGGACTTTCCCAGTAAAAACTTCTATCAATAAATACATGATAAATAAACTAGACAATTTGCTGGTTATAAAATAAATCCAGCAAAATCAAGACTGGTCCATTTAAAAAAAATTCTATCATGTACATAGACAGTAACTGACTTAGACTACTAAGGTCATGTTACAAACTAAACTTCGACCAAGCATTAAATTTACAATTACTACAAACAGGGTATGTTGGATGCGACTCAAAACAGAACACTTTAAAACTTTCCTTTGTAGGCAGGATTAATTTCATCATAATTAAAATGCATCCACATTGGGTTTCTTAGTCAAAAATTCCCTAGTTCCTCCACCATTTAAGCACTATGGAAACATTAGAAGGAGGGGGCCATGTTATACCCAGATCAGTGATGACTGCATCTCTGAATCAAATTGGTTACAAAATGCTATGTAAATGTTAGAAGGGTATGGAGAAACTTTGTTTGGTGGAGGGAGCCATGTTATACCTAGATCAGTAATGACTGCATCTCTTAATCAAGGTGGTTACAAAATGCTGGACTCAGAGATGGGACAGTTTATACACACAATTGAACTAGTATGAGTGGAATATTAAAAGGAATTCAGAATGTGACAGCATTATTCTGATTACTAATCACTACAGTCTGAATCAGTTATCTGGAATTCTTTTTACTAAAGTGACCCAGGATGCTAGACTGCAAACTTGTCTATCTAATTTAAAAGAAATTTATCTAGTTTATCATTTATCCCCTTTTTTAGGGGCAGGATTCACGAAGGCTTGCACGGAGTCTAAGAGTAGTGTAAGACTCCATGCAGCCTTCGCGATCCAGGAACAGCCCTAAAGTCCATGTAAGAGACCAGCTAAAACGTCTCTTACACAGAGTGGGCGTGGATATGCTAATCACCTCACTTGCAGCCAAATAGCATGCAAATGGGGTAGATTAGCGATCCAGGAAGCCCAAAGCAGCCCGTGTAAGAGCCGTTTTAGCTGCAGAAATGTACTCAGTTGACAACTGAGTATGTTTCCGCAAAAAACACAATGGAGCCATGTCAGCTCCAAATAGAGGGTGCATATGTGTCAGGCAGCATGCCAATGGCCAAATATGTGGCCATTGGCAAGGTACCCTGATGCAAATATGAGAAATAAATGTTTAAACGCAGAGCAGCCCCGCGCAAATGGGCTGCGCTATATAAAACATAAAAATGAAGGTTATAAACCCACAAATGTGGGTCTTATGCAATACATGGATTTTCAATGCAGGGACCAGCAGACCAAAAACAACATGGCCACCGTTTAGTGGTTGCTAAGGGGGGAAGCTGCGTCTAAGACATGTAACTAAGCATTAGTAGGCAATCTGATGCAAATGAGTGTTAGGATACTGAATTCCACTGTCACATAGCAAATGAGCACATTCTGAGTAGTGTAAGAGTTACATAAGGGGGAGGAACAGAGTAGGTGATAGGTGACATCACAGGGGGGAATGGCAGAAAGAAATGCAGTTCATTGGAGGTCAGTGTTACATGACAGATGTCAGACACATATCATGGAAAGAGGAGTGCCACAACATAAGCATGGGAAAGTCAAGAAATGGAAGGTGTACACTGTTGCCTACACCAAAGTTTCTTGCTGGGTGTGCATGCACACGTGTACACACCATGAAGCGCGAGTAGGACAGTGTGCGCGCATGTAAGGCAGACTGAGCATGTGGGAGCCTGTTGGTAGATGTTTAACACTGTTTGCACTGGTGTGCGCGCGTTTTAACCCAAATAAGCAGATTCTAAACCGTGTAAGCATGTGTGCGCGCGTGTAAGCCACTGTGAGCGTGTTTCTGCTGGTATGCACGCTGCTCCCCCCTGAGGAAACAGAAAGGAAAAAGGAAGCAACAGAATTCATAGGAAGCTAGCAGGGAATACTGCTGGAGCTAGCAAGTGAAAACAATTAGAAGCAGGCAATTACACAGGCAGAATAGTAGCCCAGCCCAGCACTTAAAACTCTGCAAACAGCAGTGCAGGATATTTCTCTCAAGAGACACTGCAAGACAGGAGTAAGCTATTAGAAGTGAAAACTGAAAAAGCTGAACTCAGAGCAGAAATGTTAGGGGCTGCCATAGCTGTCATAATGAGACATAGGCGACTTGCTGAGGGTGGTGACAATGCAGATGGTGCCAGACAACCCACAGTGAGGAGACGGAGAAGAGTGTACAGGCCCAGGGTCACCTACCACGGGTTACATGAGCTGGAGATAGTAGAGCGCTATAGAGTGGACAGAGAGCTCCTGCAGCAAATAGTTGAGCTGTGCAGCTCCTGCAGCAAATAGTTGAGCTGTGCAGGCCACGCTTCACACACAGAACCAACAGAGAGGAACCCATCCCAGTGGAAATCAAGGTATGCGTTGGCCTAAGAATACTAGCAACAGGTACCTTCCAAAGACCAACTGGTGATATGATGGGGATATCACAGGCATCAGCCTCCAGGGTACTGCACCAGTTCCTGGATGCCATGTTAGCACATGTCGGTGATCATGTATATTTCCCCAATGCCCGTGAGGTATTGGCCAGCAATATGCATCTCTTCCAGCAAATAGTGGAATACCCTGAGGTAGTGGGTGCAATAGACTGCACGCACATATGCATCAAAGCACCAGCCGGTGAGCGGGGTAGGGCCTACATTAACCGCAAGGGCTTCCCCTCCATCAACTGCCAGGTCATGTGTGATGCCCAGGGCATAATAATGAATGTGTGTGCTGGCTGCCCTGGGAGCTACCATGATTCCCACATCTGGCATTTGATGCAGCTGTACCAGACATTTGCCATTGGGGACATCCCACACGGACACCTAGTGGGGGATGCAGGTTATGCACTGGAGCCGTGGCTGATGACACCCATCAGAAATGCACACACACCTGAACAGGAACGCCATAATGAGGCACACGCACAAACACGTAATGTAATAGAGCGTGTGTTTGGGCTGCTCAAGTCACGGTTCAGGTGTCTGGACACATCTGGTGGAGTCTTGCAGTACACAGCAACTACATGTACCCAAATTGTCATGGTATGTGCTATGCTACATAATATGATCTTGTGAAAACAGCTGCAGCAGGACCAGCATAGGGCTGGGCCAAACAGCCCCCCACCATTGCCAAGGCAATCACAGGCAGAGCATGACTCGGAGGAGGAACAACCTGAGCCTGCCCCAGTAGGCAGAAGGAGGCATGCCCAGTATGCCCTGGCCTTGGCAAAGAGGCAATGCATAGCACATACACTGGCTCAGTAGGAACCCTGGGAATGATACCCCCTCTGACTCACTCAAATAATAACAGGGATGCCTAAAATGACATGACCTGCTCACAAACATGTACAGGGAGTGTAATATGTGCATCCGACAGAGGCAGCCCTGCAGCACCACCTGAGGCATGAATGCCATGTGTTAAGTAATGTAACACCATGTACTATATGCACACCTGAGGACTGTGACTAACATCCTACCCTCACCAAGCATCATGCCACAATATGACAGAGATGATCAATTGCAATAATTGGCTGAAGTATTGCAGTTAGTCAAAGGGGATCCAATGTGTGCCAGCCTGGGATGAAATGCTAAGCATGACATGATGCTCCACCTGCTAGGACTGGCGTGCACCTATCAGTGCAGGCCGTATGGATACTGGCAAAGGCTGTTGTTACCCACAGCGTGCCCTGAATAGGTAAGGCTCAAAACACAAACCTACCTCCATAGGTATCAGAAGGGATAAGAACCTAGATGTAATGCTACTCAGTGCCAGAAGTCTAAACAGCAAGATGCATGCAGTCTAAACTCACCCAGTATGGAGAATGTTGATATCTGTGCTGTAACAGAAAACTGGGTCAAGGCTCACAACAGCACCCTAACACTACCAGGTTACACCTCATACTGTGCTGTACAGCCTCAAAACATGGAACAAGCTACAAAAGGAGGGTGACTAGCAATAATTGTCAAGGATAACCACACCCCCATGTTGGTACCACAACAAGAAGCAGCATGGATTAGCCATGGTCAAGTAACAGTGGCTAAAACTGCCTCCCAGTTTATAGCCTACTACAGTCTACCATCCCAACACCAGGAACCACACCTGGCCTATGTTGGAATACATGAATATATGAAGTCCTCCAAACCACATTATATTGGGTGACTGAAAATACCCAGACATAGACTGGGAGCATTATACTAGCTCCAACACTGTAGGACAAAAGTTCATAGAATCCATAAACCAAAATGCCCAGGAACAACGTACCACTCCCACAAGAGGGGTAAGCATACTGGATGTGATAATCAGCAACATGGGTACTGGATGGCAAGATGAGAAGTGTATTGCTCACTGGTAAGACCAGACCATAGAGTAATCACACTGGATATACACATCCCGACCACAGTCCCTGGCCAGAAAACCACAGTGAAAAACATGTGTAAAGCAAAAGTTGCACTCCTCCAAACTGATGTGGAATCCATTAAAGGCCCTGTGCAGGTGCAAAACATGGGCCACACCTCAGAACCTGTTATACAGGCATTCCATGAACACTGCCAGGAATGCTTGGATTATGCAATCCTAAATTAAAACAAGACACAATGCCATACACGCAGGCATCTGGCATGGTGGACTCCAGCCATTAACAAACCATGCAAGAGAATGAGGAAGCTACTACATGATAAAGCAAACATAAAAAAAGAAGTAATCACTGATCAGTAGTATGGCAATAAAATATGTCCACACATACAATCCACCTAAGGCCAGCTACAACAAGTTGAATCTGTGAATCTTGAGGCAATGTTACACCTGCCCCAAGTACACAGACAATCCTCAACTCCCCCCAAGAAATACAAATATATGTGAGAGATGCAACCATTTATCCAAACTGGAGGCTGAGCTCCCTCAGCTCAGTACTCCCAAAACTAGACAGGAGGAGAAGGTAACCACACACACCACAAACCCAGTCCCACATAGACCTATCACAAATGCAAACCAAAGACATAAACACAGAAAAACATTCCCGGAGGCTCGAATTACAAACACACCACACCAACAGAGGCCTCCAAAGCAGACACCCAATCAAACAACCTCCAAACATAGCACATGCAACACATAGTACACAAAGCTGGTGTGCCAAACAGTCACAGGCCAGAAGGAGAAACAACATGCCTGATACAGTTGTAATAGGTGACTCCATAGTGAGACATGCTGCTGTCCCGCACACCAGACTGAACAAGGGAAAGGGTACAGTAAGCTGCCTGTAGGCTGCTACAATACGCCACATAACACAAGTATGCAGGTCACCCCAAAGCAAGTAGAAATATGATGCAGTCATAGTCCATGCTGGTGTGAATGACCTGAGATGTACCTCCCCAGACTACATGAAAAGAGACATAGATGAGCTCTCTGATTATGTAGTCCAGGCCGGTATGACACTGACCGTTTGCAGAATCCTACCATCCCCAAGAATGATGCCACAGTACAAACACAGAATGATCAGTTATAACAAATGGCACAATTACTGGTGTCATTCCAAGGGGATCCAATGTCTGTCTGCTTGGGATGTCATGCTTGACAAGCCATGCAGCTGTTCCAGGGATGGCTTGCACCTGTTACCCCTGGGTGTCTGGATATTGGATAAGGCTTTTGCCACCTCCATAGAGCCTTTCGTAGGCAAGGCTAAAAAGACTAACCCATCACCCTAGAAAACATAAGTGGAAAGAAACATAAGGGTAATGCTGACCAATGCCAGATGTGTAAACCTCAATATGCATGCTCCCGAGGCCCTCCCCAGTATGGAGAACATCGATGTCTGTGCAGTGACAGAAACCTGCTGCAAGCCTCCTGACAGCACACCAGCACTACCAGGTTATACCACATATCATGCGTTATGGCCCCAAAACCTGGAACAAAACATAAAAGGAGGGTGAGTATCCATATTCAGCACAGACACCCATACATCCAGGTAACTGACAATGCACAAGGCATTGGAGTCCACCCATGTGCAACTAACCATAGGCAGGACTGCTTACAGTCTGTAGCATGCTACAGACCACACTCTCACAAACAGGAACCCCATCCAGCCATCCTGAAGACACTGGACAGTATGAATGTCCCACCAAATACCAAACAAGGTACTCACAAATTACCACATAGGTGGTAAACCATTATGTATGGAAGGAGTAATCAGGGACCTAGGGACACAAGTGGACAGCAATCTGTTATGTGACACTCACATTGCCAATGTGGCTAGGAAGACTGTCTATATTGGACACCGTATCAGGAAAGGATTCACATCTACGTCAACAGAGGTCATTGTGGCCCTATACTGTTCTCTTATCAGACCCATAATCTAGTACAATGCCTCATTTGGGATGTACCTTACCTGACACCTGCAGCAGTTAGAAAGACCTCAAAGGTACCTCACCAGGAGGATAAAGGGTCTCAAATATATGTCATATGCTGCCTGGCTGTAGACAGCTGAATGCAGTCACATACTGCCTACACAGAGGCATTGTATGTCTGTTGTACAAGGCCATGTCCAACACAGGAGTAATGGACATGCTCCACCCCAGAAAACTCAAAGCCATCAGAGCTGTGAGAGTGAGAGATGTCAACCTCAACATATAATGAAATAGGATGTGCTGGAGGGACAGATACATAACCCAGAGGCTCCCCACACCCTGGAACAGAATCCCACTCCATGTTAGGCAGAGCCCCTCACTGACACTCTTCAACAGGAATCTTGCCAAGTGGATGGATGATCATAGATTTACACTGGGGGTCTTCAGACAGAGGCACAGCAAAGCAAATCATAAATGGCCATAATATTCACATAGCAAGGGGTGGCGAAAGCCACACACACTCTGGCTAGGCTTACAAATGCCCTAGGGTGGATAGCCTAGTATGAACCTATGAACCTATGAAGATACAAATTGTACAGGACACTAAGGATAATCCCAAGGCTTCCTCAACTGATGGTAGGAACCGTGTTGGGAATTCACAGATATGCTCTGAATCACACAGATATTACAAACAACATACCAAACACACACACATATTGCCAGCATACATCCTGACAGGTACAGTGCAACCCCCCCCCCCCCAGAATGCAAAATATTTATCCCAGCAGATTGCTGGCCCCCTGACATTGCAGATGCTGAGGTAACAGCCAGCATCTACAAAGCAAAACACACAGCAGCAATGGTATGAGATGGTGTCTTGGGCTGAGTCCAACATGGACTCCAAGAAGAATGGAATGCCAAATCACACTACTGCTCAATGTCAGCCTTACCACAGGATATGTACCCAAAGAGCAGTGTACAACAACAGTGCTCGTTCTCAACAAAGGTGTTGCCTGAATGGATACTGAAAACTACCACCCCAGAATCCTGAGAAGCTTGGTCTGCACAGCTATGGAAAGGATCAGCATGTACCGCAGACATAAAGATATTGGGGACCTACTGACATCGGACCCTACCCAGTGTGGCTTTCTTAAGTGCAGATCCTGCCCCTAAACATGTTTGACTCATTTGAAATAGTCATTAAGGTCATTGATGAGGGCAATGTGGTCCACACAGTGTAGCTGGACCTTGCAAAGGCTTCCATACAATACCCTACATTTTCATTATAGATATGCTCACCAGCTTAAATATAAACCCCTATGTCAGTAGAGGGGTTGCAAACCAGACCAAGGACAGAACTGACATGGTCAGACATGCTGCAGCCATGTCAGACTACAAACCAGATATAACTGGCATCCCACAAGGCTTGGTCCTGGGACCTCCCTCGTTTGGTATATATGTCCCATAGGTACAGGCCAACATGGAAGGACTGTGTCTGAACATGTTTGCAGAGGACTACAAACTGCCCACCATATCTGACCCTCCAGATGACACAAGCATCCCACAAAAGGGCCACATAGAAACAGACAACTGGTGCCATAGCCATGTCAGCAAGTTAATTGCAGAAAAGTGTATAGTCAACCCCCGTGGATATACAGCAAGTGCCCACCAATTACCACATAGGTGTTAACCCATTATGTACTTAACATGTAATGAGAGACCTGGGGACACAAGGTGATAGATATCCTGCATTGGACAAACATGTGGCTGTAGTGTTTACAGAAATATACCATATACCCACCTAATCATGAAGGTTGTCAGATCTAGATAAGGGGAGGTCATTGTGGCTCTGCAGTCATCCTTCATCAGCATTACAATTGACTACAATAGCCCCTGTGGGATGTACCTCAGCAGACACCTCCATCAACTGTAAAGTCCCCAACAGTACCTCACCAGGAGTATCAAAGAGCTTGAACAGATGCCATGTGTTGCCTGATTAAACAAACTGCAGCTACACACACTGCCATACTGCCCACCCAGAGGCAAGCTGTGCCTGATGTATAAAGCCATGTCCAAGCTGGAATCAATGAACATGCTGCACCTTGTACAATCTGAATGGCAGTGAGCTATGCACATGACAGACCTGAACCCCAGCACTGACATACATACGACAAGCTGTACTGCATGATCCATAACACAGAAGCCACCCCCACTCATGAGTAAACTCCCAGTACAGGTTATCCATAGAGTCACTCATCGATTCTCCTCAAGAGGAATCTTGATGAGTGGATGGGAGATGGTAGGTTTACCCTGGGTATCACTGTTATGTCACAGGTAGATGGAGGCACAGTATACTATCCATGACATATGTCATGGCAAACTCCACTTACAATGTGTGTCGAAGGACAAACACACTCTCCGACTAGCATTAGAAATGGCCTAGGGCACATCGCTAGTGTTTGCAAATGTACACCTATGTTGTGGAATACACTACCAATGTTGGACAAGCCTGGTTTAAGTAGTTCATATCTGAACATAATGCAACATGGTCAGATGTGCATAACTGGCCCCTACCCAGGCTGTTGTGCTCACTATGGAAATGTAAAGCAGTGATAGGACTAAAGCCCAGGATACTGTCCACCACAGTGAAAGTACTGAACCAGTACACTATACGGTACTACAGTGTTAGGTCAGTATGAAAGGATGTTGACAACTGTATGCAAAGTATCCCATGCAAACCCTGCAGGCACAGTATAATCCCTGTTGTGTTCACACACAAAGCAGTTGGACAGTAACTACACAACATGACACACAACACACAACCATAAACGGGAGATATTTGTTGAAGTTCACAATCATCCACAAATGTGGTGGGCTGCAGAGTTCAACATATGGAAATCTCACACTGGGCATGCTCGCACACTTTGATAAATGAGACATATGTCAGACAACATGCCATGGGAAGGCTGAACTGAGCATGCTCACACACTTAGGCCAAATCTCAGTTTAGCAGTTGGCCACACATATCTGGTATTTGTACGTGTTATTCCAGGAACCAACCACATTACAGCAATCTGCCCAGTGCACACAGTTAAATGACTACAGAGACATATGTGATATAGTGGATCCCTCCCATATGCAAACATCTTCCACAGATACACAAGTTGTTCATACAAACAGGGAATGCTATGGCAATAAAGACCTGCAAACAGTCTATCAGCAACAAATAATGTGCATCTGACAATTAAACATATGGGTGTAGAGGTCAACACTAGGCTGTTTGCCCTAGGGAATGACAGCTTAGCCAGAGTGTGCTTGGCGTCTGCCTCCCCAGTACAGTAGGCTACTGTGCCACTGTAAAGTAGGTCACATAAGGCACCGTGTGAGGCTAGTGTGCTGTGCCTCTGTCAAGCAGGGACACAGTGGAGATCCCAGGGTTTGAATTTGCTAAGCCACAGCCATGTTGTTAGTGTGTGCTGGAAGAGGGTTGCTGATCACCTCTAACAGTAAGTGGACATCAATAACAGACTGAGGGGAGCCTTATCTGCATTGTCTGGACAATTTCACTGTCAACACTGTGTCGTGATGATTATGAGGGATTGAAGTGTCGTGCCGGTACTGTTCAAAGATGTCCTCCCTCTGTGGGCTACTGCTCTGCAATGTATTAGCTCACTCTGTCTGTTGGACAGCTCATATATGTCTGGTGTACATCTGACAGGTGTCCTGTTGTGGAGCAGTCATGGGTATATTTGGGACAGCATGATCAATGCAAACCTTCCACATGCTCATAGAATGCAATTGTCAAGGATTATGCAGAGTGGCCTGTATACTCCCCCAGCATGGGTCCTTTGAAGTCTTCCACCCCAGTCTTCACAAGTGTAAAGTCTGCTTTTGATAAATACAGTTTGTTTGCAGTGACAACCTTGCCTGGGAGTGGGGATGGGATATGGATGGCCAGGGAAAGGTGGGTATGGTCAGATATCAACAATGGTGGTCTACCTCTGGTGTGGAACAGTGAGTACCCATGTTGTAGATGGTCAGGTGCAATATGTATTCCCCCTTGTGGCTGTGGTGAGTGGTTCTGCCATAGCACATGGACTCACAAATTGTAGTGGCTGTAGGGTAATGTTGTAGAGGCCTGAGTAGATCCCACACACAATATGGCTGTACCTGACGTTAACAACTGGAATGGTGTATGTGAACACCTGCATATCTTGGCACTGTTCCCAGGGAAGCAAAGTGTGTGTCCTGGATGTGGAAGGGGTGGTCAGGACTGGTTGTGTTGTGTGTTACAGGTCCTGTGGTCACAAAGCATGGTATAAAACATAACCTGCCAGTGCGATGTGCATATCTGACCCTGACGTAGGTGGCTGCAAATGCATATATATGCTATCCCCCACCTGACAGGTAGTACTAGATGTACATACTTCTGTAGAAATAATGATGTCAGCACCCTATAAATACTGCAGGTGCAGATCAGATGCCCAGTAATTCGGATAGTGCGCTCTGCTAATGCGTCTCCCTCGTGTCATAATGTAGTTAGGTAGGGATTTGAACCCGGCAAATGCTCAGTGTGTGTGTGTGTGTGTGTGTGTGTGTGTGTGTGTGTGTGTGTGTGTGTGTGTGTGTGTGTGTGTGTGTGTGGGTGGGTGAGTGGGGATGGTGTGTGTGCAAGTCTGTGTGAGGGAAATGTCCCTTTTGGAAACTAGGAGAACACACTACAGGATGCACATTCCCCTTTCTAAACACTGATGATGTCAGCACCCTATAAGTACAGCAGGAGAAGTGAAACCTTCCATTAATGCAAATAGCATGCTCTGCTAATGCGTCCATCTCGAGTGTCATAACATAGTTAGGGAGGAGTTTGAATCCTGCAAATGCTCAGTATGTGTGGAGGGGGTTAGAGTGTGTGTAAGTCTGTATGAAAGAAATGTCCCTTTTGGCAACTAGGAGAACACACTACAGGATGCACATTCCCCTTTCTAAACACTGATGATGTCAGCACCCTATAAGTACAGCAGGAGAAGGGAAAACTCTCAATAATGCGAATAGCGCGCTCTGCTAATGCGTCCTTCTCAAATGTCATAACATAGTTAGGTAAGGGTTTGAATCCTGCAAATGCTCAGTATGTGTGGAGGGGGTTAGTGTGTGTGCAAGTCTGTATGAAAAAAATGTCCCTTTTGGCAACTAGGAGAACACACTACAGGATGCACATTCCCCTTTCTAAACACTGATGATGTCAGCACCCTATAAGTACAGCAGGAGAAGGGAAACCTCCCAGTAATGCGAATAGTGTGCTCTGCTAATGTGTCCATCTCGAGTGTCATAACATAGTTAGGTAGGGGTTTGAATCCTGCAAATAGCAAGTGTGTGTGGGAGAGGGTGAAAGTAGTGTGTGTGCAATTATATGTGTGAGAAAACTGACCCTTTTGCCAACCAGTACAACACACCAGCTGCTGCATATTCCAATCTCTACACAGAGATGATGTCAGCACCCTACAAGTACAGAGGAAGAGGGCAAAGCTCCCAGTAATGCAAATAGCATGCTCTGCTACTGCGTCTCTCACTACTGTCATAGCACAGTTAGTTATGGCTTTGGATTCCGGACATGCCACGTGTGTTTTTGTCACACAGAATGCCCATGTGTGTGGGTTGTTGTTCACAATAATGCATGACATTGATTAAACTAGTAATGGCAATGGACACAGATGATGTATGTGTGTGCTAAATACACATATGTACCTGTGACCTTCATAGTTACCATGTCTGACACCTGCTACATGTGAATACATGGTATTTGCCCTGGATAACATTATGACTGTGATCTTCTGTGCAGGTGCTGCATGTGGTATGTGTATATACATTGTGATATGTAGATGGTATCAACCTAGCAGTGAGGGATACACATCTGGTCTGGGGCATATAGTCTACATGTTGTTGATGAACAGGTGCTGCATGTTTTCACCTGTTGTGGGAGTGGTAACAAGTTGTTCCATAGCAATGCAGTGACTACATGCTAGGAACCTTTCAGCTAGGGTGTTGTAGCTACAGTAATTCATCAGCATTCAGTAATACGTCAGCATTCCTGGTGAGGGTATGATGCCAACCAAGGTCAGGGTCATACCAGCCTGTGCCACATGCTCAGAGAGCCCTTCCATGTTCCCTGTCATGTAGTCCAGGGAGGTACATCACAGGTCAGCCATAGTGGCATGGACAATGACTGAGTCATATGTGTCCATGCTTCTGACTGACCTGTATGCTTGTGTTATGTGGTGGACCAGAGTGCCCCACGGGCAAATCACTGTGACCTTCACCTTGTCCAGCCTGGTGAGCGTGACCTCACTGTACCGGACAATAAAGGTACCTAACACAACTGTAGCATGTGTGTTGTCTAGCCGTACAGGCTGTGACTGTTTGGCACACAGGATTTGTGTGCTATGTGTTATGCGTGATGTGTTCTGGCATAACATATGCCTGTGCACCAGCTGCAGAGGTGTCTGCCGCTCAGGCAGGATGCTATTCTTAGGCTCCATGAATGGCCCAGTGTGTTCACGTGCTTGTATTGCTGTCAGTGTAGGTCTACATCAGACTAGTATTGTAGTCACTGTAGTATTTCATGCCACCTGACAGGTTATGCCAGTACTGGGTTCAGAGTGCTTAGTCCCCAGTTTGGCTATGTGGTTCCATCTCATACATGTGTTGTACGTCCATGTGGAGGGGAGAGGGTTGACTGTGTACATGTGGCAGCTGTGACATTGCCACATGACCCACATATTCCACAACTGTACCATAGAGGTGACTGACAACTGACCTTTGCACATGCTACCATAGTATTGTGATTGCCATGGTGATTAACAGCACATAAGGTCAATGGGGAACAAGGTACATAGGTTCATAGGTTCATACTAGGCTATCTGCCCTAGGGCATTTATAAACCTAGCCAGAATGTGTTTGGCTGTCGCCATCCATTGTAAATGTATCCTGCTATGCCCTTTTTCGAGGTTAGTATACTGTGCCTCTGTCTAACAGTGACACAGAAGTGATACCCGGGGTAAACCTATGATGTCCCATCCACTCATCAAGATTCCTCTTGAAGAGAGTCAATGAGGGACTCTGCGTAACCTGGACTGGGATTTTATTCCAGAGTGAAGGGAGCCTCTGGGTTATGAATCTGTCCCTCCAGCATGTCCTATTTATTTCAGTGCTGAGGTTCAAGTCTCTCAAGCGTGTAGCTCGATGGGATTTGGATATTCTGAGGTGCAGCATGCCCATTAATTCCGGGTTTGACATGGCTTTATACATCAGGCACAGATCGCCTCTGAACAGGCTGTATGCCACTGAGTAGAGCTGGAGTTTCTTTAACCGGTCAGCATATGGCATCTGTTTGAGCCCTTTGATCCTCTTGGTGAGGTACTTTTGGGGTCTTTCCAGTTGCTGCAGGTGTCTGGTAAGGTACATCCCAACAGAGGCATTGTACTCAATTATGGGCCTGATCAGGGATGAGTAAAGAGGCACAATGTCCTCCCCTGATCTAGATGTGAATCCCTTCATGATGAGGTGGGCTATATAAAATGTTTTTCTAACCACTTTGGCCACGTGGTTGTCAAATGAGAGATTGCTATCAACTTGGGTCCCCAGGTCCCTATTTAATTATTCTATACTTAATGGATTACCACCTATGTGGTACTTTGTGGGCACTTTGTTTTTGCCAAAGGGGATGACTATACACTTTTTGGCATTCAGCTTGAGGCCATGGCTCTGGCACAAGTTGTCTGTTTCTATGAGGCCCTTTTGGAGGATGCTTGTGTCGGCTGGAGAGTCGATTATGGTGGCCAGTTTGCAGTCATCTGCGAATTTGGTCAGCCACAGTCCTTCCGTGTTGGCCTGTACCTCCGATAAATATATACCAAACAAGAGAGGTCCCAGGACTGAGCCTTGTGGGACACCACTTGTAACTGGTTTGGAGTCTGGCATGGCTCCAGCAATTCTAACCATGTGGGTTCTGTCCTTGAGCCAGTGTACAATCCATCTAGTGACATAGGGGTTTATATTTAAGCTGGTGAGCTTCTCTAGAATGCCCGAGTGGGGTATTGTATCGAAGGCTTTTTCGAGGTCCAGGTAGGCTGTGTGGACCACCTTCCCCTCATCAATGGCCTTGGTGACTGTTTCAATGAAATCAACCAGGTTTGAGAGGCAAGATCTGCCCTTAACAAAGCCAAACTGGGTATGATCCAGTGTCTGTAGGTCCCCAATATCTTTATTTATGAGGTCCATGATGATCTTTTCCATAGCTTTGCAGACCAAGCTAGTCAGGCTTATGGGGCGATAGTGTCCATTATCCATTGAGGCACCACCTTTCTGTAGAGGGACCACTGTTGCTGTACGCCACTCTTTGGCCACATATCCTGTAGTAAGGCTGGGATTGAACAGTAGTTTTATGTTTGGGTGTAGCTCTTCTTGGAGTTCATGTAGGACACAGCCCGGGACACTGTCTGGTCCCATTGATGCAGTGTTTATTGCTTTGGAGAGGGCGGCTCTTACCTGAGCATCTGAGATGTCAGGGGGGCAGCACTCTGCTGGGATAAATATTTGCCCTTTCGGTGTGGAGGGGGGGAGAAGTTTGTGCTGAACCTGTCAGCTAGGATGTTGGCAATGTCTGTGGGTTTGGTGTTTCTATTGACATTTTGGACTACCTCTGAGCATATCTGGGAATTACCACCCAGGTTCCTAACATAGCTAAAGAAAGCCTTGTGATTATCCTTAGTGTCCTGTGCAATTTTCTCTCGAAGTTGGCCTTAGACAATCTTATGAGTGCCCATAGTTTTTTGCTAATACTGATCAGTGATGCCTTTCCTTTTTGGGATTTTGCTGTATCATTTAGTAGCTTCCTCCTTCTATTGTATAGTTTGTTTATGGCTGGGGTCCACCAGACAAGACGTCTGCCTTTGGAGGATTGGGTCTTGGTTTTATTCGGGATCGCATGATCCATGCATTCCTGAAGGTGTCCATAGAATGTGTTTATAGAGGAATCTGCGGTCTGGTCCATATTTTCCACAGGCCCGGGGGCTTTGAAGGTTTCCACCTCAGTTTTGAGGAGTGTGAATTTGCTTTAGAGAAGTTGTTCACTGTGGTTTTCTGGGCAGGGGGTGGAGTCGGGATGTGAATATCCAGTGAGATTAGTTTATGGTCTGATCTTACCAGTGAGGGATACACTTTTGGTCTGGAGCATAGAGTCCCCATGTTGGTGATGATCAGGTCCAGTATGTTTTCACTTCTTGTGGGAGTGGTAACAAGTTGTTCCATAGCATTTGAGTTCATGTATTCTAGGAATCTTTGGGCTAGGGTGTTGGAGCTAGAGTCATGCTCCCAGTCTATGTTTGGGTAGTTGAAGTTGCCCAATATAATGGTGTTTGGAGAGACCTTCATATTTTCCACTGTTCTCAGGAAGGCCGAGTGCGGTTCTTGGGTTTGGAAGGGTGGTCTGTAGCAGGCTATAACCTGGAAGGCAGTTTTACCCATTGTTAGTTGCACATGGATAGTCTCTGATGCTTGGTGCTTTGCAACCAACCTGGAGGTGTGGGTATCTTTGATGAATATCAATACTCCCCCTCCTTTTGTGGTTCAGTCCAAGTTTTGGGGCTGAAAAGTATGGTATGAGGTATAACCTGGTAGTGCTGGGGTGCTCTCAGTAGCCCTGGACCAGGTATCTATTACTGCACAGATATCGATGTTCTCCATGCTAAGGAGAGTTTCAAGTGCATGTATTTTGAGGTTTAGACTTCTGGCATTGAGTAGCATTACTCTTAGTTTCTTATCCCTTGTGATACCTATGAAGGTGGGTTTGTCATTTGAGCCTTGCCTAACAAAGGCACTATGGGGGTAGCAAGAGCCTTTGCCAATATCCGAAAGCCCAGGGCTGACAGGTGCAAGCCGTCCCTAGTGAAGCAGGTGGTTCAACAGAAGATGAGTATGTGAGGGTGTAGTGCCTGTGATTAGTTAGCAGTGGCATATATGACTGCTCACGTGGACAAATGCTAGGTAAGTCATATGCAATGTGTCACAGGCAACGTACATGTGAACAGGACAAACAGTGACGTTCTGTCAAGTGAGACATGGATATACATATAGTAAGCTATGCAGATGTCACTAGGAGTCCACAGAAGCTCTGTAATTATGCATTGCAGGTGGGATCAGTATTCCAGGGTAATTGCAAGCAAACATGCAAGCAAACAAAGCTACAGTAAGCAGGGCTGCATGTAGTCCATTGTACAACAAACAAGCTGTACCACTTCCAGTAGGTAACACTGCAAATATGCAGGCACTATACACATGTACATGGAAATACACAGGTCAGATGGCTAGGGTCCAGTCTCAGCGCACACAAGTGTACAGACGATGTACCATCAGGATGTACAATAACTGGATGGAAACCCATGTGCTCATGCCTGCAGTAATACACATGTCAAATAACAAACACTGAGCCTTCACTCAGTGGTTCCATACTTAGTAGGATGTATGCTACCTGGCCTGCCACCACAGTATCCCTGACATGTATGGGGACTCTCCCTCCTGTGACAGTTAATTTTGTGTGTTGGGGCTGTCTAGCATGGTATGAGATGTGAGCTTGCAGTGCTAGGGTGCTCCTGTGTGTCCTGTACCAGTCGTGTAGTACTGCACACATATCAACATCCTCAAACATCCGCATTGCAGAGTCCAGTGTGGGCAACATGCCACTTGCAGTTTACATGTCCATCATTGCGTATTAATACTTTCATTACCTTATCCCCTGTGCTACCTATGTATGTAGCCTTCTGTTGACATCCTTACCACCAGTATGCCAACATGTGCAGATGATACACTATGGTACTTACCATGGGTGTAGACAACAGTACATGACAATCATACCCTTACTGCATCAGGCATGCTGTGATGTACCCACAATTATTTCAGCACACAGTACTGTTAACAAAATGATACGATTACTACACGTCTATGTAGTCACCCTGTGCATCAGCAACATGTTAACCTGTACCTGCACTGATGTTACAGATTGCAGGAGGTGGCACAGTTTCATCATATGCACAGGGTGTGAACTTGGTATGCCTAAGTCAGCCACCGATACCACCAATTGACATGTATGTGTATGTGTGTTGGTGAGGGACATCAGTACAAGGTGGGGCAATGTTGATGCATTGTGTACATGTATGCGGTAGCCCTAGGTGTTGTCAATTCGCATGTGTGTATGGATGCACACAGTTCCACTCATGGCTGCCATATACTGGTGTTTGTGGACAGCCACAGACTGTACCTGCCAGATCATACAGATCAGTGTCTCTGGCCACGGACACGGTACCTGTGCCTTGCAGGGGTGCTATGGACCATATCCGGTACCAACCCAGACTGGTTACTGTCATCAGAAGCAGGTGTTCATTGACTGGACACAGATCCCTGTCGGGCCTGGCCAGAGCCACGTGCATGTGGTCTCCTGGGGCGGTCTGATGACAGCACAGACCCAGCATTGCTGGGGCTGCTGCTGGCACTATGGGGGCGGCCGCGGCCCTGTTGTCGTCTGCGATGACTGCCAGCTGCTGCTGTTGCTGGCATATGTCCACGTCAACGTCTCAACCATCCACCATCGCCCTGGCTCATGGACATGTAGTTTTGGAACCAGTCTAATATGTCCCCACAACGTCTGTCTATGACATCGGTGAAATTACGGATGGCAGCCGCAATGTCATGCATACTGTCAGTCATGGCTGTGCGACATGCAGTCAGCTCCCTCAGACCCTGTCTGGTGTACCGTTCCATACGTGACTGTGCCTGCATGACAGCCCGAAACATAGCTGAGGTTGTAAGACCTCTGTGGGCATGTCTGACAGGGGCAGTACGCCCATGGATGCTCCCACGAGAACCCCTGGACATCTGTCTGTGTGGTACCATCTCAGGGCCATGCCCATGGCTGCTGTGTGGGGAGGCATGTGCCACAGATACCACATTACCCTGGTCAATGCCCACTGTATGCTGTCCATCACCTAGGGACATTGGTGACAAAGGGTGTATTGGCAGGATAACTGTGCGCATTGATGGGGTTGACAGCTGTGTACTGTCACTCGGCTGACCAATGATGGACCCTGGCATACCTTCCTGTGCCATTACACAGATATCATCATTATCAGTACCCATGGCACCTGATTCAGGTTCCCTGCTGCATGACACCAGAGCAGCACCAGAACCTGTGGGAGGGAAACAGGAAACACAGTTTACAATGTCTACACAATATTACCAGTGATGCACACATCCACACATGCACAGGTCCAGACATGCACATGTGCACACATGCACAGGTGAACACATGCACACATGCACAGGTGCATGGGTGCACACATGCGCACGTGCACACATGCACACAGCACAGGTGCACACATGCACACATGCACACATGCACAGGTGCACACATGCACACATGCACACGTGCACACGTGCACACGTACACATGCACACAGTTGCACACAGTTGTACACTACTCAGTATGCGAGATATAAACACAGACACAGACACACCTGCATGCATACACAGATTACTAATAAGTGAGCCTAATATTACTATTACTATCAAGACTATTAAAGGTATTGTTAATACACACTCACCAGCATGGATAGGCTGCATTGCTGTTACACCAGAGGGACCTGCAGAAGTGAGGAAACTAATGTCAGTGGGCACAACTGTGCCATTGTTACTGAGTATGATACAGGTCAGTAGTGCAACAGTCACCTTTCACAGATCAGCTGCTGATATTGAGCATATCACACTTGCACATTAAATACTATGATGACAGCTACAAACCAAGGACACACCTCACACATGCATTAACTACCAGTGTACACAACAGTCAACTATACATATGGCATATTACCTGCACGCTCATAGTCTTGCTGCTGCGTGGCTCCAGCCTCCATCATAATGCATGTCTGCTGCTGTTGTTGTTGTTGGCGGACCGGAGCCTCTACACTCATGAGTAGTCCCTCCAGTCTGGTGAGTGGGGGATGTGTAGCCACCCCACCACCTGTGGCGACCTGTTGCTTGTGGATATCCGATGCAAGCTGATGGACATTTCTGATTAAATCACTGCAGTGATGTTGTACCTGCTCATATGTCCTATTATGCGTGCCTATGTCATTTACCCGACGGACCAGGTCTTGCCACAGTGCAGCCCTCTCCTGCTGATTCTGGCTGGTGTGGGAAAAGAGTATTGCATAATCCCGCACCAGGCTTTGGTGTATCTCCTCATCCTCAGCTGCGGAGTAAGCTTGATTTCACGGGTGAGCCATGTTCCCAAAAAAGGAAATAACCTGATATCAGCAATATATGTAAGCAGAATTTGGCACACATACTACACATGCTACTCGACTGTTATGATACGACATATCTCACATATATAGCATATGTCTGTCTATTGGTGGATACACATGTAAATGGCCAGGTATCAGTGCTCAGCCAGCAACTGTGCAACAGTACCTGGCACACTCCATACGACATACTACCAAACCCCAGCAGTCAGAACACTGATTCAGGTCCAGAGCACCTCCTCACTCTGGGGTTTGTATCTAGGTACTGTATGGGCTACATCATCAACTACTGTGAGCTGACCACAAACTAATTGCCCTGGATATACATATCCCACCTCCACCACCAGCACAAACGACTATAGTGAATAACATTGCAAATGCAAACTTTACACTTTGTAACAGTGACATGGTATCCTTTCAGCCCACTGGGCCAGTGGAAGACACAACCCACAATGCTGACCCCTTCACAAATGCTTTCTACGGACATCTCTGAGAATGCATGGATCATGCAATCCCATATATGACCAAGACACTCTCCACAAAGGGACAGCATCCTGTCTAGTGGACCCCAGCCATATACGGATTGTATTACAAAAGATGGAAGCTACTGCAAGACAGAGCATAATTCCATAAAGGGAAGGCATGTCTGAGCAGCACTAGTAAGGATCTATTTTCCCTCATACAAACATCCATGGGCAACTTTGAGAGGGAAATCAAGAGGGACACTATAGATAACCAGAAGGCCTTCTTCAGTTATGTTAGCAACCTGGTCAGGATCCATCCTCTATGCCCATAGTTAGTACACAACAACACATATTTCACTGACACCACAGATATTGACAACATTGTGGCAGACAGGTTCAGTGCAGGTTTCACCCCTCCCTCTCCCCCAAAATAAGACATAGTTATCCCAGCTGACTGTAACCTCCCTGTCATCACAGATGTCCAGGTGAGAGCTGCCCTCAGGAAAGCAGAATACACAACATGAATGGGACCTGATGGTATCCCCGGTTGCATGCTACATGAACTCCGACAGGAGCTAAACACACATATAGAAGTGCTATGTAACACTAGCCTGACTACAGGATATGTACCTGTACAATGGCGCACAGCAGCAGTGGTTCCACTCCACGAAGGAGGCACCTCAACATACCAATACAATACAACACAATACAATACATTACAATACTAACATGGTAACTTGTTCTAATATAATGGAATGTTGCCTAATGCCTTCATCCATGACACAGGGATCCTAACAATGTCATGCCATGATTATGGAGGAATATCATGTTTGCAGGAAACTTGGTTTATTCTTTACATTCTTTGCATTAGCTGAATCCTATTTTATTGCCTTCACTCTACACTGTATAGTATCAGGTGGATCCTAGACTTTGTCTCATTACATATATACATATGGCAATACAGATTATAAAATTAGGAAGTTCCAGTCTGCTGTATGGCATACAAGGATGAAGTCATGATAATGACTCATGACTCAAGTTGATTAGTGGCTGCAGTGCTGGAAGAGCCAACAGGGGGCAGGAGAGAACTGATAAGACTTATGCTTGGTCACCACTCTCATAAGTCAATAACAGTATTCTTGCCAGAGTGTCCATCGAAGAATACAGATGCTCTTATATCAAGATCAAATAATTTATAGTCCATTCATTTGTTAAAAGTATTAACATTATTTGCTTCTCAAATCTTCTGAGGTAATTTATTCCACAATGCTATGTCAGATACACGTTTTCTGGAAGAGACCAGGAACTGTTGAAAACAGTGAGCAAAGGGACAGGCAATGCATTAAGGAGTCCCTTTATGGTGGATGTGGGACAAAATTGTCAAAATGCTATTTTGCATTCCCAACTTGAGGACATCTTCTATCATATTTGAAAGAAGTTAGTATATCATGTGCGCATGCCTGCACACACACACACACACACACACACACACACACACACACACACACACACACACACACACACACACACACACACACACACACACACACCTTACCAAACCACAATGCAACATCTCCAAGCCTTTCCCATTTCCCCATTTCCACTCCAGGTGCATATCAGTACATGCTACTGCTTGGACTCCAAACTTCCATTAGAAGAGGACTACCCCAGCAAATAGACACAGGGGGTTAAATGGTTAAATAGTGGATAGAGAAACCATGAAGGGGTAGAAACATCAAGGTACTGGCTTGGAAGAATTAGAAATTATGAACCAGAAAAAACATGCAGAATGGATTGAGACAGACATCAAAAAGGTTTATTAAAATCAATATTGGTAGTTAAGTGCTTTTGTCTGCAAAAAGTAATAAACGTCTTCAGAACTAACTACCATTAATAGATTGTTGAATTTATACACGCTCTCTATTAATTGATTATTTTAGACTAATCAATTTAAAGTTGTACCACTGTTTAAGATAAGCTGAGTACAAAAACAACAAATATGCATGTTCCTTATCAAATGTAATTATTTTACATCATTTAGTATTTAAATAAAAAACCTCAGTAGATATGTCTGTTTGGAAAATTGATTTATAGCAAGTGTAGTAAAAAAATCATAAAAATATTTGTAAATTCATAATTTAACCATTATCATCCTTAACACTGAATTAATGGTCACCATTTCATTAATGTCTGGTTTGTTGTACGCTTTTAAACAGAACTGCCATAAACGTTCCTTATATTCCAGGTGAGTTTTCCATGCAACAGCTCTTGTGTTAAATTTCATAACTTCAGGTATACCAAAACAAAACTTCCTAAAATGCAGGTCAAGAAGAGCACCTAGCTAAGTAAACACTCATAACACAGTTACCATATACAAAATATACAACACTGTTAAATATATTTTGTAAAGTTGTCTTGTTTTCTGTAAAGAGATATGGGCACTGTCTAAAACAAACACACATTGTGGTGCCAACACTGGATTTTTCCTGTATCATTGTGTTTATTTTTCTCAAAATTTTTTTTCAAGTTATCTCCCATTTTAAAAACAAATTGGGGCTTCTCATCTAAAGTATCAAAGAGATTATTATTTGCCCTAAATATATTCCATTTGGTACGAATGATGTTTTTTATTTCTTTCCATTCTGGTATATATTTGAGTATAAGGGCCTTGTCAAAAGGCTGGTTCATAGCTTGTTCTTTCTGTACAGAATTCAAATCTTGCAGTCTGTTACCTAATAATGGCTTGTAGTACATGTTTCTGTGTTGTAACACATATTCAGTGTTCTCTTCTCTCATCTTCTCAGGATAACCCATTTGTAACCACGTAAGTTTCAACTTATTGATTTATGTTACCAATGTAGTATAATTTGAAATCACCCTAGATAGTCGGATGAGTTGATCCTTAAAAAAACTCAACTTATTGATTTTACTGACTCTATACAGAGTACCACAGAGTTTTTAAAGTTTACCTATATATGCAATAAATAAATTATTCATTATTTGGATGTAATAATTAAAAAGGGTGAATGTGATTTCCATTCCAATATTTACAGAAAGCCTACGTTTAGCAGCTCATATTTGCATTTTCGCAGCAATCACTGTTATACACAGAAGTTGAGTTTAGCAGTGAAAAAAATGTGTGAATCAATAATGATAAAACTACCCATTCCTGAAAATTTCAATCATAAAAGGCCACTCAAAATGTTTTTATTATAATCCACCAATATCAGTCAATATGCACAATCTCTGCAGAAGTAAACGTCATCTACATAATTTCACATTAAAGAGGGATATTACTAATGTAGGGACCGCCATTGGCAAACAGCTTTGCATTTCAGTGCTTCAAGTGCAAACAAAGTACCTGCTGCCCTTGAAGAATAAATGGCCTATGTCACGTTAAAAAAAACTGGTATGCTAGTAATAGTGCCATAACATTTCCTGAATGATATCAGCTGTACAATAGGCAATGTATGCCAAACAAAAAAAAGTATACAGTTATGCATACAATCCTGGAAACCATTGAGAAGCCTAGCCTAAATTCCCAATTGCTCCAAAACACTGTCTGATTTATTGATTTATTCAATGTAACACATTAGGTAAATGATGGCTGAAAGATTCAAAACCAGGACCCTTGTCACTAGAAGCAGCTCACTACCAAGTCAGAACTTTAGTCCTCTGCACTAACTGCCAGAATTACAGCTTTTGACAAAATGTTGATTTTTTTTTTTAATTCTGGCCTTTTAGAGAAGACTGTATCACAGTAATGTGCAACAACGACTACATAATGGATGCAGAAGATAAGCCGGTTCTGAACATCACTCCAAAAAGTGCAGATTATATGACCTGACAAATGTCAACCCCTTTGCAGTTGCTAGAGGCTGTAAAAAAAGTACTGGAAAAATATATTACTAAAATGCAATGTGTTTAGGGTACTAAAATGGAACATATTTAGACTATATTACGCAATCCAGGCCTAATAATGAATTAATTCACTCTTCCGTGCAAAAAAATAAGGCATAACAATTAAAGGCAATATAAATTCTGCAACAGATTTTTTTATAACAATCCACAAGTTATACAAAAATCAGAAATATTACTACATATATACAACATATTGTTTTTGGGGGGCTTGCATTAAACCCACATCTCATTTTTTTCCTCCATATGTCTTCTTTGTCATAAAGAATAGCTATCGTCTTTGACATCATTCAGTGCAGCTCCAACTTGCTTGAATGGCTAATAATGCTGTGTTGTTGCAGCACACATTTCTAAAGTCAACAGAGTCAGACTGTGGACAAATGGTTTGGGATCATATGAATGGTAATTGAATCAGGCCCGAGGTCAACCATATCAATAGCTCATTACCATAAACACTTGTTCAAACCTGTTAGTGTACATGCTATTTCCTTCTTTACTTTTACAATTATCACAGATATTTATTTGGATTTTATTTAAAATATTTATTTCAAATTTTACAGAAAAAACATGGAGCTAGTTAACATGAGAAACAATAAATTTATTTTCCACTGAAACTCACATTTAATAAAATTGCATCTGGCAGCCCATTAAACTACAAAAAACACAATGGGTTTCATACTCAAACTGCATACAGTGAAGTGCTAATTGCTGTCCATGTGTAGGGTGCAGGAATTCAAAAGACAAATGTGTTACAGATTTGCTAACAGTCTGGGACACCCCACTGGGCACAATTGTCCACTTTCAGGAGTAGCCCAATAGTACCATCTGGTGAAATAACTTGGCTGAGTCACATAGCTAGACAAGCAGTTGCAACCCAAACATGTTGCTTTTCATACCTGTGTGCCTGTAGAAAACAAGCTAAATTAAAATGTATTTAAGTGTCACATCCAAAGAACATGCCTCATATGATGATGCTCCTATTCACTACAATAAATTTACTTTTTTTACACAATAAGTACTCTGGTTCATAGGTAGTTACTAAGCTTGCAGTCCAGAGGACAATTGAAGAGCCAAGCCCAATTTGTCAGTTTCCCCAACGTAAAGTTTGGTTAAGTGATTTTCCCAAAAACAATGCATAACAATTTGAGGAAAAATCCAAGATGTTCTGCAAAACTCAAAAACAGGTAAGAGCAGACTTGTCTAAACCATGTAAATAATTAACAGAATAACATGTTTTACATCAACATGGATTTTACTGGAGACAAATAAGAGCAAGCTAGTCAAAATCATGTGAAATTTAACAGAATAACGTATTTTATTTATGTAGTCTTGGTTAACCAGGTTAGTGGAATATTTTTCATCTACCTGAACTACTGCCAATTCAAGCAAATGAGACCTGGTTTAATGCCTCATTCAAAGGACAACACATTTAGAGGTGCAGCACTCCCCTTATGCTGCACTGCAGTGTCAACAATTGATTTCTGGTGTGGGAATGGAACACACAGCCTTCTGCACCGAACGTAAATGTGCTACCTGTTGCACTGTTGACTGTTCCTATGAACCATAAAATAATGAAATTGTATGACAGACATTAACAGAATGCAATCCTCATTAATTAAAAAAGTTAAAGAAGGTCTGGCAGTCGGTGTTGTGAATTAAAGCTCATCTCCCAATATTTAAGGATCGGGGTCTGATTCTGAGCAAAGTCATTTAACTAGACAGTTATCCAAACTATGGAATTTTAGTTGCCATAACTGCGGAATTTTGCGCACACACTTAAGCCACAAAACATTTCATTACATTGCATACCACACACACACACACACACACACACACACACACACACACACACACACACACACACACACACACACACACACACACACACACACACACACACACACACACACACACACACACACATTCACCAACACACTTTTTCAGTCACATTGCATTAGCTGCAAAGTTTTGTACCGACACTACCCCCCTTACACATAGCCCATCTCCATGGTTGAACAGACAGTATGTTAAGTGCTTATACCTTTACAGTACAACACAGCTACTGCATCACACCCACTTGCAACAACCAACATACACATACACATACAGACTCATATATACGCTCATCCAACTCTACAACAGTCAAAAACTTAGCAACAACAACCAATGCTACCACATACATATATACATCATGATACATGCTTGCTACAGACCAGAATCCAGTGCATGTGTGTGCTTCATACCTACTTTCACCTGACATCACACGTTTTTATGATCTTTTTCACCATACTATTTATATAACCCAAGAACTCAACAAACAGAGTGGCACACAATCACACACACACACCCACACACACACACACACACACACACACACACACACACACACACACACACACACACACACACACACACACACACACACACACACACACACACACACACACACACATACACACAAATACACACACACACACACACACACACACATATATATATATATATATATATATATATATATATATATATATATATTTATACACACAAACACACATATATATATATATATATATATATATATATATATATATATAGGGTCTATAGTCATTTGTCAAAGGTTCACTTCCTTGAACCTTTCTTCATCAACATAAAATCATCAACCATTCAGTTCCACAAGCATTCACATCTGCAAAAGATTTAAGTAGGGAAAGGCAGCAGTTGGCCAACAGCACAGATTTGCCCTTTTCCCCACTGTAGTGCGATCTTGGAATTGGTATATATAGTTAGGAGGTGTGGGGGGTGCAGCCCCCCCCCCACTCAGGTGAGTTTGACATACTGCAGTGTGTGCTCTGGTTTAGAGTTGACCAAGTGCTTCCTTTCCCTGGTGAAATATTTTTTCGATGTGAACTTTTGTGGAACTGAACAATGCCCTTACATTCACTGCTGCAGTATTCTTACCTATATGGGATTCCCTGCCATGGAAGCCCAATGTCCAGCCAATCTTCCAAAGATTTCAAAATTTAAAAGGTATGCTGAACGTCACCATATGCACCCTGAGTAATGTAGGGCATAAAGATAATGTTCAGGCTTATCAAAAACAGAACTTCTTTGCAGCCAACCTGAAAGTGTCTTTTACCTCTATCATCTAAACACTTTTCTAAATGTACCTTCCTTTCAGATGCTGTCCCTTTAGATTCTGTTTCCTCTCTTGCTTCCTCAGGCCTTTATGGTGTCTCTGGATCTTAAGGATGGTTATCTCCATATTACGATCTGTCCTCTTTTCAGGAAGTTTTTGCTTTTCTCTGCTGCTTCCTGGCATTTTCAGTTCTCTGCTTTATCCTTTGGATTTTCTACTGTTCAAGGGTGTTCACCAAATGTCTTGCTCCTGTGATTACCTTTTGCGCACTTCAAGGAATCCAAATATTTTCTTACTTGGATGACCTGTTGATTCAGGCATCCTCTCCAGAGACCTTTTACAAAATTTTAATTTTGCTGTATCCCTTCTTCAGAGCCTGGGGTTAACTATAAATTTCTAAAAGTTTTCTCTGACTCCTTCTCAGGATCATGTTTTCCTAGGTTGCAAGATTCAGTCTGTGGCAATGCTTGTATCACAGCCCCCTCCAAAGGCCTTAACTCTCATTTCTTTCTTTCACATTTGTCTTCCTCTGTCTTCAATTGTCGTCAGGGAGTTTCTGAGAGTTCTGGGCTTCATGGCATCCACCATTCCGATGCTTCCACTGACCAAACTTCATATGAGAAAGTTTCAGTGGTTTCTGAACTCAGTGTGGCTTCAACATGCTTACCCTCTAGAATTTGTAGTTCTTCTCCTTCCTTGCCTCAGAAAGAAACTTCTCTGGTAGATTCAGCAGTTGTCTCTGAATCCAGGGATCCCTTTTCATCACCCTCTTCCCTCTCAGGAATTGTTCACAGACACCTCAGAGATGGGATGATGGTGACTTTTGGCTCCTTAATGGTCCAGGGGATGTAGTGGCCTTGTTAGCAGAAGGAGCACATCAATATCAAAGAGATGAGAGTTGTTCTGCTGGCTTTTCAGGCCTTTCAGCCTCATTTTTCCCCAGGGGCTCTCAAGGTTTTCACAGACATACCACACTGATGGGGTATATCAACAAACAGGGAGGAATGACATCTTATATTCTTTGCCGGTTTTCACTTCTGGTAAGGAATCTTGCTGCCAAGTATCAAGTGACTCTTCTTGCAGTTTATATCCTTTCCGGTCAGAACATTGAGGCAGACACTCTGAGCAGGTCCTTAAATCAGCCCCACAAAAGGATGAGTCACAAAAATGTGTTTTTGAACATTACTTACAAGTGGGGAATGCCTCAAGTGGATCTTTTTGCCTCCCCTCTGAACAGACAACTTCCTTTGTTTTTTGCCAGAGCCCCAGCTCCTCTGGTATGGAAGTTGGACATCTTCTCATTCTCTTGGAAGGAGGTGTTTCTGTATGCATTCCCTCCCCTTCCTCTGATTCAGAAAGTCCTGTTCAAAATTCAACAGGATGGTCCCAAAATCTTGTTGGTGAATCCCTTTTGACAGCAACAACACTGGTTCCCTCTTCTTCTGCATCTAGCCAGGGGCAATCATCACAAGTTACCTCACAAGGTGGATCTAATTACACAAGACAAGGGATCTTTTACCATATCCACCTGTCCATCCTTCAACTGACACTGTGGATGATAGGATTTTGATTCCTCATAGACACCCTTTTCCTGAGGATGTGTTGCAAGTCCTGCAGGACACCAGGAAACCTTTGACTAGGAAATCCTATGTATCCAAATGGAAGAGGTTTTCTTTTTGATGCGTGTCTCTCTCTCATAACCTGGACCCACTTACTGTGGATGCTCCTTTGGTTCTCTCTTATTTGTGTGAGTTGCTCATTACTGGTTTGGCCTGTTCTTCTGTTAAGGCCAGCTATCACTGCTTGTCTGCCTTTTTCTCCTACTTCAGCTTCTAGATTTGAGGTGAAACAATTTCTTAAAGGTGTCCTTAATATTATACCCCCCAGAAGCCCTTTCCTCCTCCCTGGGATCTTAATTTTGTTTTGGAGAAGTTGACTCAGGCTCCCTTTGAGCCTGCTGCTTCAGCTTCTTTGCAATTGTGTTTGTCACCCTGTATGCCTCAAGATAAAATATTCTGATACCTTGTATGTAGCATGGCTTTGGAATTATTAATGCAATTATGAGCAAGCAATATTTGACACCTAGAGGCACAGTAGGAGGTAATTGCAGAAACACCTGGAGGTGCACTCGGCTATAAAGAGTTAATTGGTCTATTAATCTGCCTACTTTTTTCCCATCGCCACAAACTGACAGTGAGAGGGTGCTGCATACTTTGAACATGCATAGGCAACTTCGTGTTTATTTGAATATGACCAAGCCTATCTGAAAATCTGATCAGTTATTTGTTTCTTTTCATCCTAGATCTTTGGGGCTTGCTGTATCCAAGCAGACTATTTCTTCTGGATTTCTAAGGCTATTTCCTTTTGTTGCACTTTTCATGGCAAGAGTCTTCCTTTTTCAATTAAGGCTCATTCTACTAGAGCTGTGGCTTCTTCTGGTGCTTTTTTCAAAGGCTTAGATATTAATTCCATTCTTGAAGCAGCAAGCTGGACTACCGTGCATGCCATTACCAAGCACTACAAGTTAGATGGTATCTCTAGAGCTAGGGCTGGTTTTGCTAGTTCAGTTCTTCCTGTTTTTTTAGGGATTCTTCTGTCCCTTCCTCCTCCCTAGTTTCCTCTTGAGCTTTGGCACTCTCCCAGATAGTTAAGAATATTGCACCATTAACTGTAAGGACATAACACAGTTATGCAAAATCTTTCCATAATGGTAGATGTCTTTGCTTTCAATGCTGGAGTATTCACTCCCTTCCTCCATACCTCTATTTCTTTACTTTCCTGGATGTACATGTTACCTCTTGGGTTCCTTGGACTGGTGTTCCTCTTTAGGCAATCAGTTCTGTTTTTGGTATGCCTGAATGTCACCTTTATGCCCTAGATTATGCAAGGTACATATGGTGACATTCAGCATACTTTTTAAAATCAGAAGTCTTTGGAAGGACTGGCAGGGAATCCCATATAGTTAAGAATACTGCAGCAGTAAAGACAAGGACATCCACTGTTATAGTAAGATTTTACACAACTGTACTTTCGGTGGGTTTAGGTCAGTTTAGGTCAATGAAGAAAGGCTCACTAAAGTGAACCTTTGACAAACTGATGTAGACCCATATATATATATATATATATATATATATATATATATATATATATATATATATATCTATACATATATATATATATATATATATATATATATATATATATATAGGGTCTACTTCACGATATCAAAAGCAGACAATATTGAAGCTGATATTGTCGGCAGCACAACATCGAAAGTGCAAAACATCATGCAGGTAAACGGAAATCCTCGTAGGGGGAGATTTCCATTTACCTCCATGTAGTGTGGTCTTGGAGTTGGAATATTTAAGTAGGGGGGTGTGGGGTTCAGGGGGGAGTTTTTATTTTTGTTTGGGTTTTTTTAAACGTTATTTGATGTTTTACTAAATTGATCACTAGAGGTCGGCCTTTAGTGATTCGATGTAGTAAGATTTCGATAACGTGATATAGATGCTATATATATATATATATATATATATATATATATATATATATATATAGTTCCCTTTTATTATCTCGAAATACTGAAAGCTCGAATTTTAGGATCTCGACACTATAAAGGTGAAAATTCAAAATAGCAAAATTGCATAAGCACGATTCCTTATATATCGAATCTGCGCTTATGCATTTATGCTACTATACGTGAAGTATTTGGCTGGGACGTTGTCTGGAATTTAAGGTGAGTGAGTGTATGTTAGTGTTTCTGTAAGTTGAACATGTGGGTTAGGGTAGAGAGACGGAAGTATTAGTGTGAGTGCTGGATGTGTTGGTGTTTGTGTATGTGTGTGTGTGTGTGTGTGTGTGTGTGTGTGTGTGTGTGTGTGTGTGTGTGATGTGTGTGCGTGCATGTGTGTGTGCGTGTGTGTGTGTGTGTGTGTGTGTGCGCACGTGCGACTATAGAATGTCTGGGTGTGAGTTTTTTTTTTTCCTGTTTGTGCGATCTCGGAGTTGGTATATATAAGTAGGAGGGTGTGGGGGGCACAGCCGCCCACATGGGGGGGTGCAGAGGGGCTTGTTATGTAGTGTAGTGTTGTGTAGTTTTTGTGGTGTGGGTAGAATGGTGTGTGTGTAGTGTGGTTTGTGGTGTATGTATGTTCGTGATTGTGTGTTTTGTGCTTTTGGGTTTCGGGATTGTGAGTAGTTCGCCTTTATAGTTTTGAGATAGTGAAATTTGGGATTTCAGTATTTCGAGATTATAAAGGGGAAATATATATATATATATATATATATATATATATATATATATATATATATATATATATATATATATATATATATATATATATATATATATATATATATAATTATTTATGTATATATATATATATATATATGTATCTAGTTCAAAAGATTGACATTTTGAAATGTCGAAATCTATATGGCTAAGGTCATATGACTGACATTTTAAAACATCAAAAACCCACAAACAAGAAAGACAATCCCCCGGATTCAGCAAGCAGCCATCCAGGAATAAGTCATTCCTGCATGGCAGGGACCGTTCCTGTTCAGCATGGCAGTGCACCATACATATGTATAAAGGCACACTGCCATGCTCTATAACGGACATGGTTCCATGTATGAGTGCAGGAGTTGTGTCTGAGAGCAGAGCTCGCACAATACACATGCCCCCTGCACTCTAGAATTGCCGTTCGGCAATTTTAAACAAGCAAGAAGGCTCGTAATGCCCCCGACCCATCAGAGTAAGAAATCTGGACAAAGCCATAAGGAACAATCATCTCTACCAAGCCAAAAGTTGATAGAATAACAGATTTAGCATAAACGTGCACACAGCTCCCAACCTGCCAGAGTAAGGAATGTGGACAAAGCCATAAGGGACAATCATCCCACAAAGCAGAAAGTTGATGGAATAACAGGTTTTGCATTAGCATGGATATTCTGAAGGGTACAAATAAAAAAAACAACAAATATTTTTTTTTTCTATATGCAATAAAGTTTAAGTGTAGCTGTGTGGGTGTGCATGTTGCTTAACAGTGCTTAGCCCAGTTGAAATGACATGATAATTTAAAAAGCCATAGACATCCAACATAAACATAAGTGGGATAGTGTAGAGGCTAGAGCGTACGCCTTCCATGTAATCATTCACGGTTCAAGCTTCACCAAAGCCATGTCCATTTTGTATGCGTAAACATTAAAAATTTTATTGTTTCCATATTTATGTAAGAAGTAACTGATTTTTCTCAACCAGAGTAGTGTATTAGGCCCAGATGTGAGGTGTCAATGTAATAAAGTAGTGAAATCCCCACATAAACACAAGTGCCCCATACAGTATAGTCACACAAGAATAAATTAACACAGCACATTGGGGGATGTCAGGGAAGGTAAATAAATCTATATTATGTAATGAATGATGAATCAATCCCATACAGGTGGTAGAACAATATAATAAAACATAAGCAATGCTAAGCATTGCACAGCTATGTTGACCAGGTGTAAGCATTATGTACATATGAATACTAAGGAATGAATAGCCCAGCTAAGTGGATTTGCCCATTGGTAAGCAATGCTGAACCCGCCCCTTTAAGCACTGCCAACCTTAGCTAAGCAGGTTTTCTCATAGCTTAGCTTAGCTCAGCATTTTCAAAACAGTCCAATCATGGCAAAGGGTGGGATATTGGTCGTATTTAAACCCTGCAGGCAGGAATACAGCTCATAACTGGTTGCAACTTTCCACTATAGGCAGTATGGCAGGTGTTGGAGAGGGAATGCACTTCCAGGTGCAGTGCTGGGGCATACAGGAGTCCAAGGTCATGGTAGGACTCCTGGTAAAAAAACATGACATGAGACTGCTGCATGACCAATACCAGGGTTCCCAATATAAAATGCAAGCATGGGAAAGTCTCTCCCGTGATCTCATCAATGCCACTGGTATTCCTCGGACTGGTGAGCAGGTCCAGCACTACTATGCCGACTTAAAACAGAGGAAGATGGAGCTCTTGGAACAGTTGGTCCAAGAAGCAAGACACAGGGGAGATGTCCCACCAGTGTGTAAGTATTCATAGCAATAATTGTTTACCAAAGACCAGCCTGTGTATGTGATGGATAGGTATGCATAAATGCTTCTCTATTTTCATTACAGCTGCAGCTGAGTGGGCTATGAACCAGGATGCCCATGCCAGCAGATTGCAAAGGCTGTGTTGCGAGACTAGTGAGTAACAATCCTGCTTGTAGTAGTCATTCCAAATAAATATAAAGGAATAAAATGCCACCTGGCACTATAAAAAAATGTGTGTGGTTTCCACTGAATAAACCAGACAAGATGACAGTAATAGTCCCATATAGGTCATATTTAAATAAAAGTGTAACTGCCTAGCAATAAAGTTCTAAATCCTGGACTGGTTGTGTTTACTCTGGTATTGTATGGCCTCACATGTTGCATTCACCAAGACCTGACATGTGAATACTACTGTTGCATCAACTGTTTCTCACACTGTGCTACATAAAAAATATGTCTAGGAATGTCTGCATAAGAATGTTGTAATTACAAGGTCAGAGTGTACAACCAAGAGAGACTTAGAAAGAAAACACTGAAAAAAAAGACAGCCCTTTCTCAATAGCTCACTCTGATGAAACACAAATTGTTGTATTTTTAGCACAGACAGCCATGGCTCGAATCCTGGGAGTGGTAGTAAGCTGTATGCATAATTATAACTAGGAATCTGGGAATATGTGTACAAACAGTTAGGTAGTGTTAACAAATATTCCCTCCACAGGTTTACCAGGTAAGAGAAGTAGAATGTAGCTATAAGACAGTTGAAGTATACACTGTGTACAAACATACCACTGCCCAAACCAATGCCATAGGGTATTGTAATAATACCTGTAGAGTAATGATTAAAGCAATGATCATTAAAGTTGTGAGTACTGCAAGGTTATACAAGTTGTTAATTGACATCTCTCTCTCTCCCCCACCATATCTGCAACAATAATCTAAACACACAAATCAATGGGTATGTTTTACACCAAACTTACTGTTGGGACATATGTCCTATTGTTCAACAAATCTTGAAATGTGTTTCTATTAATGTTCCATGTTGAAATGCTATCATTGGTGGCCTGTTGCTATCAATGTAACCTGCATGCTGTTGTAATGGCTACTGTGGTTCCATATTTGCACTTGTTGTGTTTGCTATGCAACTGTTCCAAATCTGTTATTTTGGGTTAATGGGAATATCCATGCATGCTGTTATAACTAATCCTGGATTGTGTTGACTGTTACTAACCCAGATATGTTCTAAAAGTGTAACACCATAGCACATTTGGGAAGGCCGGTCCCAACGGACCCAACTCTCCCACCTCATCTGGCAGTGGCACAGGGCCCCAGCACATCTAGGACCCACCAGGGACCTCCTTGTCCATTGGTCCTGCACCACCTTCAGGTGAAACTGCCTCAGGGGATGGGGCTTGGCCCCCCCCAGGGAGTGGGTGCGAACAGGATACTGTCACCTGAAGCCAGGTCAGGGGTTTGGTGTGTAGCAACCTTCGAAAGGAGTTTGGAGATCTGGTACACCAGCTTGAGGGCTGCATGGCACAATTAGAGGGTCAGCCTGCCCCTCCTGCTCAACCCCCAGCACAGCCACCTTCAGGGCCATGAAGGTGCAGTGGTGACTGCCCATGGGTGGGGACCTCAGTCCCACTGATTCCATTTGGGGGCTCATGGTCTTCCAATTTCCAAACACCCCTCCCTGTCCAAGGTGTTTACCCCCACATGTGTCATATACCGCCCCTGTATGCTGTCTTGTCTGTCGTCCTATCCAACCTACCTCCCCAAATATACCTACTATCTTTCCCCAACATCCCACTCCCACCTTAAAAAAAAAGGGCAATCTGTTCCCAAAAGAAATTTCACCCATTACATAGCTGTCTCTTTCACACACGTGTCCACTGGACACATGTAATCTGATCTAATTGGCTTAACAACACATTATTGTTGTCCTCCCCCCTGTCTCAAGGGTTTCAGTGTCCAAATATACATTCAAATTCAGTATATATGCACAGCTGTTGCTGTAGAAGAAATGGAGAGCTATGAACCTTCCTTAAACCCATCCTGCACATCCTTAGCTACTTTCCATATTGTCTATCCCTCTGCGTACCCCCTTTTTCACCACTTTCCTATCACACCTTTTTCTTTTCTTTTAAAGAAATTAGTGAGGGGTAAGCAGGAGTAAGCACTTTTAAGCAGTAGTAAGTGAGATTAAGCCTGTTTGCGTGGTGCTAAACAATGGCTACACAGATTAAGCACATTCAGGCTGTCTGTAAACATATTTAACCAAAAGTTAGCATTGCTTAACACCAGGCAAACCCATGCAAACCCACTTACAACTGCTGAAAATTGCCTTAATCACTCCTTATCCAACAGCCCTTGTTCTGCCCAACAACAAAAAAAAAAAAAACAGCCCTTGCAAGTCTCGAACCCAGGGCACCATAACCGCAGCAATTTGCCACTAAGCCATCTGCACTGTAGATATTGTTAATGTTTTCTCAAACATATCATGCAGCACAGTCATTCAACAGCAGGGAAAATGTATTTATATATGTATATATATATATATATATATATATATATATATATATATATATATATATATATATATATATATATACACACACACACACACACACACACACACACACACATATATATATATATATATATATATATATATATATACATATACATATATATAATATATATATATATATAGATATAGATATAGATATACATACATATATATTCTATATATATATATATATATATATATATATATATATATATATACATTAATTACACTTAAAAAACTTCTAAGGCATATGGACAAAAAACACATCAAACGAACTGGTGGTTTTTATTGCTTTCATTCCTTAAATTTCCTGGAAAGTTATCAGAAAACAAGAAATGTACAACAGTGTAGAGTTAAATAATGAACAATGGGTAATAAAAATGTAATAAAATCAAAACATAACACCCAAGTTAGGTTACAGTAACCAATCCTAAATCAAGAGATAGTATGACTAATGCATATTCAATAAGTCTGTTGCACAGAGGCAAACCACTGGTTTCAACGTGAGGCTGTACAAACTACATGTTAGTTAAACAAAGAATATGTCTATGACCTGTATGAATTCCAACAATTGTACAGTCAGTCAGTCTTCTTTCGGCTTTTCCCAGTTAGGGGTCGCCACAGAGGAACTCCGGTCCGCTAATGATTGGCAGTAGATTTTTACGTGCTGGCTTGCCGAGCCTAACGCTCAACCTTCAACGAAGGAATGCCCATTCACGCATGTCGACACACAGAAGACGCTCTAACTGCGAATCGAAAGTGCAACATCTAACTGTGAGGCGACAATGCTACCACAGCACCACCACCGTGTATATGTATACATGTAGACATATCTATATATATATATATATATATATATATATATATATATATATATATATATATACATATCTATCTATATAAAATATATATATATATATATCTATATAAAAATATATATATATATATATATAGATATATGTGTGTGTGTGTGTGTGTGTGTGTGTGTATATATATATATATATATATATATATATATATATATATATATATATATATATATATATATGTATGTATGTATGTAGTGCCTTCGGACATTGGATCCACACTCTGAACATCTCACTGCAAAACCTCTGAACAAAGGCACTGTAAATGGGGGTGAAGGGGCTCAAAATAGGGACCTTATACAATTATTGCCATTATCTCTTCCTCCACAGCTGAACTGTTATGCCTTGCAACAAAATAACCAGCCTCTGCAAGTCTTGAACCCAGTACCCTGCACAACATAGCCACAACAAGTTACCACTAAGCCATCTGAACTGCATGATGGGATGATTTCTCTAACATATCATGCAGAACAGTCAGTCTACCATAAGGAATGTACAGTTTGGAAGCACTAAACATTCTAATGATACATACACAGACGCACATACACACACACACACAGACACACAGACACACAGATATTATATATATATATATATATATATATATATATATATATATATATATATACACACACACATACATATATAAATACTTATAAATATATATAAAGAGAGTATATATAGAGGGTGCACAGAATATCAAACAGCCATTATTCTTACAGTTGCCACCTTTCAAATGGCCAGTGTCTGATTCTTCCCTACAAATGAGAATTATTGCATGAAGCATATACCCACACACAATTCAAAGGACATGACACCACACAGTTTGCATACATATAAATATTTATTTGTGTAATATTTCAGTTGTTTATGCCAATTCTTATAGCATTTAGGTGTTTGAAATACATAATAACTGATTAATGCAACTCTCAAAGAAAACATATAATATAGTAATCTGCAAAACTTAACATACTTTACTGTCTAGTCTAAAGCCTTCAGGTAGTACACCAGTAAAAAACACACTTGCCTGGTAGTACACCAGTACAAAACACACTTGCCTTGAAGATAAGAATCAATCAACTCTTAATTACAGATGTAGTTCAACAGCCTCCAATTACACTCTGTAGTCAACCCCCTGGGGGGAAAGTATCAGTTGTCACAATGTAAATGTATCCATTACATAACAATGCTTAACTTAAACCATCACTATCACACTGACAAACAGAGCTGTATGCAAGACAGTAAGCTCTAGCCCACCCCTGTTCCCATGGTGAAACGTATGAAAATGTATAGCCATATACCTTTATGTTTCTTATTACTGATATTCCTCACATGTAACAGCCTAGGTTAAAAACATTTAATACCCCTCCCCCATAAAATGTCTTATAAAGGCATATAACAGTGTTATGTATACACTGGCCTCCAGACTGTACAGGGTCACACATGTTTGCCCAGCTGTAGCCTTCATAAATATGGACTTTAGCCCACAACTTGTGTGGGAGTCCACAACATCAATGGAATGACAGCAGGAATGTCAGCAATAAATAATGATGGACCATACCTATCAACATCTTACTGCATGACATCTGGACAAAGCCTGGTATATAAGTGAAGGACAGAGGCTGAAACACAGGGCCATATTTGAAATATTGCTGTTATACACTGTGAACGTTGCTGGTATTACAGGATTGGTTGCAACATACCCTTACTCAGGAATATGTATTCAGAAACACAAATGGATATTGCCATGTACTCATAGCAATCAACAGAGAGAATGCCACTGGTATGTCAGGGACAAGACCTGTGTGGGGAACAGACAAAACATAACAGCCAGTCCTATGTGGATAGGCCCCACAGTTGAGAGCTATGCAGACAGACTACATTCCATGCAAAACTACCATGTACACACAAACCCTCTAAACTAGCAGTATTCAATGCATATAACAGCAATACTTACACACTGTTCCTAAGTCTAGAACCTTATACAAACATATAGTTGGCCTGTGTCCACATGTCCTGTTGTAAGAGGTATTCCTACCTGCTGTCTGTAACACTGCTGCCCCCACACATAAAGGATGTCTTCCATACAGGAAAGTAAAGGGACAATGCCCATGTGATGTAATTATTTATAGTAGTGGGTTGCTATGACATTGGCTATTGGAAGAACTACACAGCTGCCTGTATACAATTAGCAAGTGGGGAACAGCAATTGGTGCAGAGGCCATCACCTGAACATGAGCATCACCTACAAAAGCCATGCTTCAAGCTATTCAAATAAGCTCAATCCCAGTAGTGGAGAGAGAGAAAAAGAGAGAGAAAGCAAGAGAGATGCCAAAAAAAAACACATAAACAAAACCTCAAAATAAGAAATAAGAAAAAAGAAGACAACCTCTACACAGAAGGAACCTGAAGATAAACCAGGTATGTGAAACATGCAAGCATGTAATTGAATGTAGTACTTGGTCTGTAATAATGGGATAGATTATTATGAAAGATGTATATGTGCCATCAATACTTGCTGCAATGCTGTCCTTCTGAACAAATGGTATGGACATAGCATCTGGTTCTGTCTGCAGTGGGCCATGCCTGTCAACTGTGCAGATCTTCACAGAATGTCAAGAATTAGCCATCATAGTGTTTGTTCTGTTCCTCCAAACATATATTAGTCTGGCAAATAGCTGGTGATGGAAGTAATGAAGTCGTGACAGATACATGAGTTTCAGACTGCACCACCTTCAGAACAGTCATGGTAAAGTGAAATGTCTCATGCTACAAATGTCATAGGTTTGTAACAGGCATATCTACGATCTGTCCTTATATATATATATCCCCCCTAATGTTAGGCTTTGTCAACCTGTGATGCTCTAAGAGGTGGATTGGTTGGGTCACAGCTGAGGAGCCTGACACACACTGGGAAAGGGCAACTCACATATGGCAACCATTAGAGTGTCTGTCAAACAGTTGTGTCTGTGCCACTGCTAGGCCAGTTAATGGGATGTTGCCCATATCCATATGTTACCTGTGAATATGAGTGTTATACATGTTTGTATTGTAAATCTAGAATACCTATACAGGGCATGAGCATAGTAAAGCACTGTTACAGATGTGTGTGTTAAACTGCATGTGATATATTGGAATTAATAACATTCAACTGTACAGTGTTCTTCTGGATGATGTTCACAGTTGTGACTGATATTTGTAGTCACTTACGCATATATTTGTGTTATGGCAGCTATATTAATACTTTATCAAACTTGATTTCCCTGTTTTGTCACCCAGTGATGTGGACCAATGACAAGAAATCTTGGTATAACAGGTTGAGATGTATGATTGAGCTGCAAGACTGTAAATACAGTGTGCCATAATGACATAGAACATAGATGTATGCCAGGTATCCCCTGAGCATGTGTATATATGCGTATGTTCAGCTGAAAGGCACAGAAGTAATAACATAGGTCACAAGCAGTCTGGAAAATAGGATGTGCATGTTGCACATGTGTGTAATATCACTGTCACTGCATACAACAAAATAAAATGTGTACTGCTACTGATTGTTACATTGCCATGACACGGATATGGGTACTACAGTAGGCATGCTTATCACGTAGTAATCAGAGAAGCGTACAACTGTGTTATGACCCACTGTCCATGCCTGCCACTAACAGCTATATCAACACCCATATACACTGGATATCAAAGTATACACACCCCTGTTGGAATACCAGGTCTGTGTGCTGTATGCTGTATGCCAATGAGACCACAGAAAGTCATGTCAAAATGTTTCTCACCTCAAATGTGACCCATAACCTGTACAATTATATTGAAAAAGAAACAATGCTGTTTCATGGAAGATGCACAACCATTGGCAAGTGAAGATGTGATATGACGTTAGAGTACAAACCAAGACAAATGGATGCTGTAATCATCTCAGCACATGTTTACACATATCAGTGTAAGGGTGTGCACACTCATTCAACTGGCTTACTGTACTGAGTATTAATTCCCATATGTTTCAGTAAGACAATTGTTATGTTCCCTATTGAACTGAGTAGGCTATAGGACACATTACCAGTGGGGATTGTGTTGACATGTGCTTTTGCAGAAGTACCTTGCATTGTAACAGGGGTGTGTACACTTCATATCCACTGCAGCTATATGGAATCAGCATTACCTTACCTGTACAACCATCCTCCACCAACGATATTGTAATCCTCCTTGGTGGACGCCACCAAGACACAAAGCACATACTAGGTTGCTATAGTGACTGTACAGGGACATATAGGTGCAGATCACAACTTTGAAGCAAGTGCACCTCTATCTGAGGAAGTATGTAGGTTCACAGGTGACTTCCTGTAAGGCTGAATATGACTAGAAATCAGACATATCCAAACTACTAGACCAATTGCAACCATGTCTCCACATATGTACGCAGTCTCAGAGCCAGTAACACAAGTCAACCTGTACTGGGGGTAAAGCACACCTCATACACACATGCCATGGATACAGGCAACCTGCATCAGACAGAATAGGTGGGAACAGTGGCACCCTGTCCACAGCATTAGTACAGGGGGATATGCACATCAACCACACTCCTGCCTGCATCAATGGTGAGCATGGACATAATGCCGACTGATGGCAACAACAGCAAGTCTCCTTGGGTCATGAGAACATCACAGTTTGCCTCCTACATGAACACAGGCATGTGCTCACAGTTCCATCACACACTAAATTCAAAAACACACATGTCACCATTCACACACCAGCCGTATGGAAGATGGCCACTGTCATCCGTCTACACAGAAATGAATGGTGAATAGTGGATTTTGCCAGTAAGTGTCCAACATTGGGGGAACAGGACAGGTCAGGGACAGGAGTGTAATGCAAGATGTCAAAGCCATGATAGCTTACAGTGTTATGGTATAGTCTAGATTATTTACAAGTAATATCCACTGTTGATGTGCACATGGACAATCGTATGAGGTCCTTTGACCTTTTTTCCTATTTATGTCTTCCAGGTACAATGTCCCGGGAACATCTGCCCGCATTCACAAACCAGGAAAATTATGCAATCATCCAATATCTCATCATGCATCATGCCATCCTATTTGGCCGCAGGGCCCAGGATCTGCAGGAGAGGACCACCCTGTGGAACTAACTTGCCACAGGGTAAACAATGTTGGCCTGCACAACCATAATTATGAGCAGGTGTGGCATCGTTACACAGATCTGATCTACTACACCCATCAGTGTGCTGCTGTAGTTAGGAGGGACCAGCAAGCCACAGGTTGGGGTTATGCCATCCAGCCCCCACTGACACATGCTGAGGAACTCCTCACCAGTGTTGGGGCACCTGCCCACCTGCCAAGCTACCAGGCTGAAGACAGCATTCTGGAGGTGGTTGCCACCCACACAATCGATGAGCAGCATACAGGTAAGGCCCCAGGGCACACTGCTAGACCACTGTTGCGTATACATTTTCATTTGTAAAGTATCTACATGCATATGTCATATAAGATAGTCTGATGTTGCAATGTAATAATGAACAGATGTACATAATCTCTAGTATTGTGGGTTTGTACTGATGATGTGCTGAAATGCTGCTTCCACCCTGTACCAATGCCACAGGTGTGGCTACTGACATTACTTTTCTCACACAGCTATTTAGGTCCCTCTGTTATACAACTGAGGCAGCAACCTGTAGCTGGTGAGTATGGAGTTGTTTTGTTCAGGTTTGCCAATACACCGGCCATTGTGTTAAGGGTGTGCACACTGATGCAAACCACATATTGAATGCATCTCATTCAGCATCTGCACGACTAACACATTTGTTTGATACTGCATTGGATTGCATAGGTCATATGTCACATATCAGGTATGTGTAATGTTAACAAATGCAGTATTGTGGCCCCAATGCATATCATAGAAGAGGCTGGCTTGTCAACAAGGGTGTGTACACTCCTCATATCCACATTAATTGTTGAAGGTTATCAGTGTAACTGTATTTTATTGCACATACATGCACTGCTGATGATGGGTGTGATAGCCATTTCTGTGCATTTAAAGTGTTTTTTGATTGTATCTGCATTATTTTCTGGAAAAAAAAATATACTTGCTTTCCCGCCTTTCTAAGCTAGTATAGTCCAGTTTTCATGTTACTGCTGAATTCAGGGCTGTGTTACAAGTTTCTGTGCTTGGTCATAACTTACTTGGATAGAAGGAAGTTTCTCTGTTCACGTGAGAGAGAGAGGGGAGCTTTAAGCAGCCTATCTGTCCCTGGAAGAGTGGTTTCATCCCAGAAATAAGTAGTTTATTGGCCATTATGGGCTAATTTCTATCTATTTCTTTTCCCTGCTATAAAACCTGCATTTACAAGGTTTTGTGCTTGTATGCAGATCAGCAAGCTCCTGCCTGGTGCCCTGCAGAGTTCTACAGCAACAGAGAGACAAAAAAGAGACTTTGGAGTGATTAAGTATCATTTTTCTGCATTTTCTTGCTGCCTTTAGCTAATTCCAACTAAAACGCCAATTTTTTTCAGTGTCAGTGATTTAAAAAGCTTGTTTCTCTACATATTATACTTATTTTATTGCCTGCATTTTACAGAGTTGTTTTTGTGCTTAAATTACCTGTTTAACTGTTGTAGGCTACACACTCAAGTGTGATAGCCATTTATGCGCATTTAAAGTGTTTTTTTTTATTGTATCTGATTTATTTTCTGAAAAAAAAAAAATACTTGTTTTCCTGCCTTTCTAAGCTAGTATAGTCCAGTTTTCAGGTTAGTGCTGAATTTAGGGTTGTGTTACAAGTTTATGTGTTTGCCCATACCTTACTTGGACAGAAGGAAGTTTTTCTGTTCAGCTGTGAGAGATGGGAGCTTTAAGCAGCCTATCTGTCCCTGGAGGAGTGGTTTCAGCCCGGAAATACATAGTTTATTTGCCATTTTGAGCTAATTTCTATCTCTTTCATTTCCCTGCTATAAAACCCGCATTTGCGTGGTTTTGCGAGCCGGGCCTAGAGTATAACTATTCCCGGCTCCACAAAGTCTATTCTTCAACTTTTCCCTTGGAACTAGACAAACGTTCAACTTAAGCACTCAAACCATTCACTTCTCAGCCTGGCACTTGTGCAAAACTCATAGCAAGCACTAATAAACCTTAGCACTAGACCCCTCTATACTGTAGAGAAGGACAAGGCTCTCTATTTGACCTTACCAGCCAATCAGTAAAACAGTTCACTGGATCTATCCAGGCATGTCCAAAGGGCAGTTTCAGGTGTACTCTCTGGTCCAACTGGTGAATCTGGGCATTTTGAGGCAATGCTACAACTGCCTCATGTACACGCACCACCCTCGCCTCCTACCACCAAACACTAATACATGCGAGAGATGCAATTATACAGCCAAACTGGAGGCTAAGATATCTCAACCCAAGACTGGACCAGACAGTTAAGAGGAGAAGGGAATTACTTGCATCACACCACCAGTCTCACATAGACCTATGAAACCAGCACCAGCAAAAAACACACATAAATACATGAAAACATACTTGGAGGCTCTAAATAAAAATCTGCAAAATCACCAGAGACCTCCATAGCAGACATCCAAGCAACCTCCACCCCCCAACACAAACCATGAAACACATACTTCACAAAACCAGTGTGCCATGCAATCACAGCCCTTAAGGCAAAATAAGGCACCCAACACACTAGTAATAGGTGACTCTATAGTCAGGCAAACTGATGTCCCACTCACTAGGCTGAACAAGGAGAAGGTTACTGTTAACTGCCTGTCGGATGCCAGGATCCACCTCATAACACAAGCACTCAGTTCACTCCAGAACAAGTACAAATATGACTCTGTCATTGTCCATGTTGGTGTGAATGACCTGAGCCATACCTCCCTGGACTACATGAAAAAAGACATGGAGGAGTTGTCTGATCACATAGCCCAGGCCGGTATGTCCCTTACCCTGAGTAGCATCCTGCCCTCACCAAGAATGATACCATTGTATAAAAAAAAATTATCAATTTCAGCAATTGGCTAAGCTTCTGGTGTCATTCAAAGGGGATCCAGTGTTTGTCAGCCTGGCATGACATGCTCGACAAGCCATGCTGCTTCACTAGAGACGGCTTGCACCTGTCACCCCTAGGTTTTTGAATACTGGCCAAGGCTCTTGCTACCTCCATTGTGCCTTTTTTAGGCAAGGCTCAAAAGACAAACCCACCACCGTAAACAGCAGAAGTAACAAAAAACTGAGATTAATGTGACTCAATGCAAGAAGTCTACACCTCAAAATGCATGCACTCAAGGCACTTCTCAGTATGGAGAAAATGGATATATGTGCAGTAACAGAAACCTGGTTTAAGGCTTCAGAGAGCACCCCAGCACTACCAGGCAACAACTCATACCATACATTTTGGCCAGAAAACCCAGACCGAAATACAAAAGGTGGGGGCATATCCATATTCAGCAAGGATACCCACACTTCCAGGTTAGTGGCATAGCACAATGCTTCAGAGATCATCCATGTGCAACTAACAACAGGCAAAACTGCAATTCAAATTTAGCTTGCTACAGATCACCCAGCATGACCCAGGATCCCCATTCCATATTTCTGGAAACACTGGGAAGCGTAAACGTCCTACCAAACACTCTGATATTGGGTGACTTCAATTACCCAAACATTAACTGGGAGAACTACTCAAGTACAAACTCCCTTGCCCAACATTTCCTAGAATTTATAAACTCAAATGCCCTGGATCAACTGGTTAACACCCCCACCAGAGGTGACAACATATTTGACCTGGCCATCACCAACATGGGTGACCAGTGTTCCACACTGGAGGTCAACCCCTCACTGGTTAGATCTGACCATAAACTAATCACTCTGGATATCCATATTCCGCTCCCACCCCTGGTGAAAGAAAACGCAGTGAAAAACTTTTCAAAAGCAAACTTCACCTCACTTAAGATCAAGGTGGAAAGTTTCAAAGCCCCCATACTAAAGGATAACACTATCCAAGCCACAAAATCATTTACTGATGCACTCTACGGGCACCTACAAGAATGCATGGATCATGCTATCCCAAGCAAAACCAAGACTCACTCCTCCAAGAAAAGGATACCAGTCTGGTGGATGCCTGCCATAAACAAGCTATACAATAGTAGGAGGAAACTATTACAGAAAAGAGTAAAATCCCAAGAAGGGAAGACATCCCTGATCAGTATCAGCAAGAAATTATGATCCCTCATAAAATCATCCAAGGCTAGCTTCGAAAGAAAAATTGCCAAGGACTCCAAAGATAAGCACAAGGCATTCTTTAGCTATGTCAAGAACCTAACTGGCAATTCTCAGATCTGCTCGGAGTTAGTGCAGAATGACACAAAATACACTGAACAGACCAAATTGCCAACATCCTGGCAGACAGGTTCAGTACAAACTTCACCCCCTCTCACCCCCCAAAAGGGCCCATAACCATACCAGAAGAACATAGTGCACCTGAAATCACAGACAGGTTAAACAGCCCTCTCCAAAGCCAAACACACAGCATCAGTGGGACTGGACGGTGTCCCAGGCTACATCCTACATGAGCTCTAAGATGAACTAACCCCTCACCTAAACACACTTTTCAAACTCAGCCTCTCCACAGGCTATGTGCCCATTGAGTGGTGCACAGCAATGGTTATTCTGCTCCACAAAGGTGGAGCCACAACAGACCCAGAGAACTATTGCCCTATAAGCCTGACTAGCTTAGTCTGCAAGGCTATGGAATGTATCTTCATGGATCTCATTATCTGAGACATTGGGAACCTCCAAACACCAGACCCTACCCAGTTCGGCATTGTTAAGGGCAGATCATGCCTCCTAAACCTGGTGGACTTCTTTGAGACAGTTACCAAGGCTATAGATGAGGGAAAGGTGGTTCACACAGCCTACCTAGACCTAGCAAAGGCCTTCGACACCATTCTCCATTCTGGTATTATAGACAAGTTCACCAGCCTGAACAGAAACCCCTACATCATGAGATGGGTTGCCAACTGGCTCACAGACAGAACCCACATGGTAAGAGTAGTGGGTGCTAGGTCTGACTCTAAACCGGTTACAAGTGGCATTCCCCAGGGCTCAGTCCTAGGACCCCTCCTGTTCGGCATATACTTCTCACTGGTACAGGCAAGCACAGGAGGACTATGTCTGACCAAGTTCACTGATGACTGCAAACTAGAGGCTATAATTGACTGTCCGGCTGACACAGACATCCTCCAAAAGGGTCTCACTGAGACAGATACCTGGTGTCAAAACCATGGCCTTGAGCTAAATGCCAAAAAGTGCATAGTCATCCCCTTTGGAAAAAACAAAATACCCACAAACTACCACATAGGTGGTAGTCCCCTAAATACGGAAGATGTAATAAGGGACCTAGGGACCCAAGTAGATAGTATCCTCTCCTTTGATAATAACATTGTCAAAGTGGTTAGAAAATCTTTCTATGTGGCCCACCTAATCACAAAAGGGTTTGCATCCAGATCAAAAGAGGTAATTGTGCTCCTCTACGCATCACTCATCAGACCCATCATAGAGTACAACGCCCCTTTTGGGATGTACCTTACACGACACCTGCAACAGCTGGAAAGATCACAGAAGTACCTCACCAAGAGGATCACTGGCCTCAAACAGATGCCCTATGCAGCTCGACTGATGAAACTTCAGCTGTACTCGGTTGCATACCTCCTACTCAGAGGTGATCTCTGCCTGACATAGAAGGCCATGTCCAACCCAGAATTGATGGACCTGCTCCACCTAAAGAAAACCATATCCCTCAAGCCACACACTCTAGGGATTTAAACCTCACCACAGCAATAAATAAACAAGCTGGATGGATAGATTCCTGTACCAGAGACTTCCCATGCTCTGGAACAAGATTCCAATCTACATTAGGCGGGGCTCCTTGCTAACCTTCTTCAAGAGAAACCTTGACGAGTAGATGGGAAACATAAAGTTTACCCCGGGGATCACTTCAATAGCTCTGCTGGACAGAGACACAGGGAACTAATCTAAGGGGGCAGCAAAAGCCAACACATTCTGGCTAGGCTTATAAATGCCTTTGGGCAGATAGCCTAGTACCTACCTATGAACCTATGAGATCTGCAAATCAAAGACAGCATTAATTACTGACATCAGTCCTCATATCTGCCCAGGTATGTGTCAGAGAAACACATAGGGGCTGTGTGCAACAGAGCAAACATAACTGCCACACATATACACATTCAGCAATGGTGTGTACACTTGTGAGGTATGGTGCACAGTACATGCCAGTGTGCTGTACATGTGCACAGCAATACTGTGTACACGGGTGCAGTGTGTTCCAGGGGAAGGGGCATCACCTACTAACATAACTCATGCATCACAGATATGTATAATGTTGGTAACAAGGATTGAGTATGGCTGCAGTGCAAGCTGTTAAGGGCCATATGTCATGCATGTTGATTGTTGGGTAATGAAAGGTCTGTGTAATATCTTTGCACCACCTCACCTGTAAGTGTGTGTGTGTGTGTGTGTGTGTGTGTGTGTGTGTGTGTGTGTGTGTGTGTGTGTGTGTGTGTGTGTAAACCGTAATGTACAGGTCTTAATTTACATTTCTTGTCTGCTCCTCACAGGTGGTGAGGTGGGTCAGGGTCCCTCCTGCAGGCAAACTGATGTTAGTGTCCATACAGACTCTGACAATGATGATAGGCTTAGTAAGGCACAGGCAGGGTTGCAAGAGGCTGAATCTGTGCCATTGGTTGACATCCCACTGTTATCCACCCCATCTCCAAACACAGTCACAATGTCCATACATATCCCATCACCAGTGGCCACAGATGAGGGACAGTTGGTGGGTGGTGGGATGGCAAAGGAAAGTGTGGTGACTATGGCAAGTGTGTCTGTACACAACAGCCATAGTGGGATGACCAGCAAGGTACCACACAGGCAGATGTACAGGGGTGCTTATAGGAGGGCTGCTGGCCATCATGCCCCTGGCAGAAGTGCCACAGTAGGTGTCACCAGAAGCATGTTTTGGGCCATCATGGAGGCACAGGGACATATGGAATGTTACACCAGAGGTAGTCTGAGGCTCCAGAGGGCTACCCTTTCTGCTGTACATGACAACATCCGTGATCTTCCAGGTGCCCACCATTATTCTGCACAGGTCATGGAGAGATGGTTGGGTGAGATGGTGGGAATCCTTGACTGTGTGGTGTATGCGGTAGAGCATGTGGTGGGACTAGGGCATTGGCCACGTGGATGTAGGTCAGCAACACCAACAGTTGGAGATCTACGTGGACATGCAACAATTCACAGCCACTCCCATAGTGACAGTACCAGCACCAGCACTGCAGGAGGGGTGTTGTCCACACCAAAATGCAGCAGGCCACATAAAGATGGTCCTGGCCAGTCCCAACAGGGATGCGGATCCAGCGGACAATTGCCATCATCAGGGGAGAATACCATATCTGGGCTTCTGCCTGGTAGTGCCCGTGCAACCCCTGGCAGGCACAGTTCCCATGGCCGGACATGGTGAACTGTACACACTGCCATGTATGGTCTGCAGCTGTCCAACAAACTCCAGTATAGGGCAGCCACATGGCAGAAATGTGTGCATACATACACACACACATCACTAACACAGCTAGGGCACCTCCTTACCTACACACACCATGTCTGCACAGCCCATTTAATAAAGAACCCCCTAACCCACACACATGATGTCAACCAAATGGCTCAGCCCAGGCCTCTGGCAAACCCACAACACACCCTGTGCATATGATGATACCTGTGCCACATCCCTGTCATCCATACCATTGATGCATGGACATGCTAATATGGTTTTGATGCACAGGGTGAATGTATTAAGATTTAGCAATGTAATGTTGTTTAATGTGTTTTCAGCTGGAATGATTAATGCTTACACATCAGGTTATGTAGCTTTCCAGCCATGATGCATTATAGCTGTTATTAACACTGACTGATTGTGGTCTCCATAATGTATTCTGTTTGTGTTCTAGATGTCTATGTGTCAGCAGGATTTGGTCTGCTGTCCTTTCCTACAAGGGGTGTGGCAGTGTGGTGACACATTGACTGTGTTATATCCTGGGTACAGCTGAACACAAGTAACAGGTCTGTATAACAGTTACTGCATGTGCTACATGGCTGATAGGTCTAAGGGGTGCATACAGGTGAGTGCATGATGGCTGATGAAAGCAGCATTTCTACAGTGGACAATGGTAAGTGTACTGGGTGGCAGACACCAAATGTTTGTGAATAACACACACACAGAGGCTTTGGTGTTGATGGAATATACAGAGAATACTGTTCACATGGATGTACTTAATTTTGCACCGAATTCATTTTGGCCTATGTAATTCCACGAAGACTAAATTGCCAAAACATCACATCAGTAAATAATCAGTCCACCAGTTTAATGTAATTGACAATGATACTGGCAGGGTATATGTTCTCTTCCCCAATGGAGTGTAATCCTGGATTTGGTAAACATAGTAGTGCTGGCGTGGTGGCATAGCCCCCACTTTGGACGGCGTGGTGGCGGAGAACCCCACATAGTGTGATTAACAACTACTTAACCTGTTAACATAAACTGTACAGTATAACAGCACACTAAGCGGGGGGATACACACAATAACCCCAATGTCGGTGTCTGTGCTCAAAACAACCAAACCCAAGTAAATATACCAACTCCAATATCACTGTACAGTTGCACAGTGGGGAAGAGGGCATTTACACATCCACTACTTGTTTTGATGGAATGGATTTCCACAAGATGATTGCTTTGAAATGTTACCTTTTGTCAGTTAGTTCCCGGACAAATGATCACCTGGGGCATATATTTTCTGCAAACTGAAGTAGATCTCTGTACATACACACGCACTTACTTAGCAACACTGAGAGTAGAACCCCTACCTAGGTACTTATTGCTACTAATGTGTTTGGCCTTACTTGCACACACCACAGAGCTTTTAGGGTGAGGTGTGTCCCGAGTTTTGTGTTACGTGAAGAATATATCCAGGCCTTGTACAGTATGGTAATGGGGGATGTACAGGGTGTTAATGAACAATACATAGTATGACATACTGTCATATACACATTAACAAACAATTACAGTCATAGACACATTTGACAGACCTGGGTTTAGCAGTGCTAATTATTTTGTCAGTGAGTCCATACTGTTACAGAGTTTTTGCACACAGCACATGCATCATTGGGCTGGATAGTGTAATCATTTACCTGTATGGTTGATGGTGACAGCGGTCCTCATACAGTGGACCTTGGGACATGTACTGGGGGTACCATGGTGTAAAGACAGTATACCCAGCACCCACACCCCACATTGGATATCGTACTCATTGAAACACATGATAATGCTCTGACATACCCACAATCACACATTGACCAGGACGGCAATACAAGCCCTTGTCTATCTAATCAGTGCTACTATAGGGATATGCATTTATTGCATATGCCACAGGGATAGTAGGGTGAGGGTTTGTCATGGCTCTCCTAATGTCAGCAATATCACCATCCTTGATAATGTATGGCAAGGTTTATTGTATTTGGAGAATGTGGCCTCAGAATGCTGTCTCCTACAAATATGCACACTCACACACAATTGCAAACACATACACACACACACACACACACACACACACACACACACACACACACACACACACACACACACACATACTCACATTTGCCAGGACTCAGAGGGTAACCCATGCCTATCTACCCATTTGTAGAACAGTGTTATGCTGCTACTGTAAGCTCTGGGTAGCCCATAGGGTGAAGAGTGTAACATGGTACATTTAATATCAATCACAGCAGCAGCCATTTCTAAGTATAACAATGGGGAGTGTAGCGGGTGAGAAGGCCCTCATTTTCAACTACAAGTTTACAAACACACAGTCACTGTTTATTCTCAGAAATGCACACTGAAACATTTGTCAGTACTGAGGTCCATAGGTGCAGGTGCTCCTAGGTGTGTACCAGGCTAATTTGTCAGCAGGCCATCTATTAACCAATGCCACTTGAGTGATCCCCAGGGTGACAGTTAAATTCAACATCCAATTGTCTGGTTTTCTCTTGCAGAGGGCCAGTGAGGTGCTCCAATTGACATGTATGCAACATATATTGCATAACATAGCCAGTGTCTGGGTTAGAGACATGTACCCAAGCATGTTCTATTGACTGTGGTAGTCTGGTTGAGGTATCCGTGGCATGTGGTGCACAAAGGGTGGGGTTTCCTAGCTGTGGCATTCATAACACAGCTGGGCCGACTATCAATGCCAGTCAATTAGAGATTGCCTGTAAGCAGCCAAGATGGATACCTGACATTTGCACATCGGTACAGAGGACAGATAGAAATTAGCTAACCAACAGGTTATGCATTAGAATGAATGTTTTGACAGACATCTGACACTGATAGTTAAAGACATCTGACACTGATAGGTATGCAATTCCTACATGACAGCAGTCCTCAATGAGATGTCCTAAACACATAGTAGTCTACAGTTAATATCAACATATCAGATCAATATCCAATAGGAGATACTTAAAAACATACAGCTCAACACTAAGAACATGATAGTCAGTACTCTGAGTCCAGCTTTGCATGCAGGGATATATTGTTCCAGTACTACAATCTGCAATCTACTCTTACTTGGAAAAGCACTGTTAAAAGTGGTAACGTAATGATACAATACATGCAAGTGTGACTGAATATAATCTGGGATACTACTCATGTATGGAATACATCCAAAGAGAAAAGATTGTGGCACTAGCCATGTATACTCAGGTGTCCCATACAGTGTACTCACACCCCTTGCTACTGTAATGACAGCACATAGAAGCATGTTATGTACATGGAATTAAATACACTTATTAAAGATGTCATTACCCTGCTATTTTACCAGACTGGAATGTGATCACTGATAGCACGTGTAAGCATTGCTTAAATTTAAATGTTAAGCAGATTTGTGCACTAGTAAGCGAAACCTAAGTGCCTTTTCATTTAAC
>NC_056733.1:1524352510-1524435010 GCF_019279795.1 Protopterus annectens
AAGTTGCCATGGCTCTTGTAGAATGAGCTTTGATTTTAAAAGGAGAGAATAATGTTATTAGAGTTATATATAAAAGTGACACAATCTGAGAGCCATTTTGAAAAAGTGATCTTAGATATAGGGGCACCTTTCTTTGCTTCTGAGAATGATACAAACAACTGATCAGAGTTTCTGTAATCCTTTGTTCTATGAAAGTAGAAACGTAATTGCCTATGTATGTCCAATTGATGAAGCTCATATTCTGCTGTATTGCAATGGCTTGGGAAGAAAAGAAAACTGGTAACTTTATGGACGGATTTAGATTAGAATCTGAGCATACTTTTGGCAGGAAGGATGGGTTTGTTCGAAGAGAAACCCTGTCTTTATGAAAAATCATATATGGTGGCTTAATCTGGGTGGCCACGGTGGTGCAGCGGTTAGTGTTGCCGCCTCACAGCAAGACATTCTCCAGTTCGATTCTCAGCTGGGGTGCCTTCTGTGCGGAGTCTGCATGTCCTCCCTGTGGTCATGTGGGTTTCCTCCGGGTGCTCTGGTTTCCTCCCACATCCCAAAAACATGCAGTAGGTGGATTGGGCACTCTAAATTGGTCCTAGGTGTGAGTGTGTGCATGTGTGTGCCTTCTGTGGAAGGTCGGATGCCGGGCTGGCAACTCAACACCATAAAATTCCACTGCCAATCATGAGCGGACAGATGATCTGCTGTGGTGACCCCTGACTGGGAAAAGCCGAAAGAAGAAGATATATGGTGGCTTAATCTATTAAGCTTGCAGTTCTGAAAATCTTCTGGTAGAAGTGATTCCCACCAACATACTTGTTCTCCATGTTAAAAATTTTAGATCACATGATTATGCAAGTTCAAAGGGAGGAAGGATTAAGCAGGAGAGAACCAGGTTTAGGTCCCATGGTGGTAGGGGTGTTTTTATGGGTGGCCTTAACAAATGAGTACCCTTCAGGAAGGCTTTGCATAGTGACATCAAGTTAGGAGCAAAAATCACTATTGAAATTAGATATTGCTGCTAACTGTACACAAATGGTAGCTACAGCTCCGCCTTTATTAAATAGATTTGCCAGAAATTCAAGGATAGAAGTTATCGGAGCATAGAAAGGATCAATGTGTCTTGTCAAGGCCCAAGAAGAAAACCTTTTCCATTTGCTGATGTATAATTTTTTTGTTTATGCTTTATGAGAAGAGATCAAGATGTGCTTGATGGAATGAGGGAGGTTAGGAAGCCTGGCTATATTCGGAATTAGATTAGCCAAACTGTCAATTTGAGGGTTCAAAGATAAGGGTGGAGCATTCTGGAGTCAGAAGGTCTGTAACTGGGTCCAGAACCCATGGCTCCTCCTAAAGGTGAGGCCATAGGAAGTGGAACCAAATCTGATGAGGCCAATATTGAGCAATGAGGATCAACTCGCTTCTCAATGAGTTGGCTTTCTGGAGAACTTTGGATATCAGTGGAAAGGGAAGAAAGGCATAAAAGAGACCCGAGAGCCAATCATGTACAAGTGCATCCATTGGAGGCTCCCCTAGGAGGGGATCAGGGCAAAAAAGCTGCTGCATTTGGCATTCATGGGAGTGGCAAAAAGATCGCAACAAGGCTGGTCCTATTTGTAGAAGATCCTCTCTGCTGCTTCTTGTTTTAGGGACCACTCAAGAGGCATGAGAATCGCTTTGCTGAGTTTGCCTGCTATCATGTTGGACCTCCTGGAGATGTGCATTGTTATGAGAAAGTGTTGAGAGGAGATCGCCCACTGCCATAATCTGAGGACCTCTTGACAAAAGGGGATAAGACCTGGTTCCCTCTTGTTTGTTTATATACCAGACAACCGACATGTTGTCAGTCTATATTGCAATTTTTCCCAATGGAAGAGAGTCCTGGAGTGCCTGCAACATCAAAAGCACTGCTCTCATCTCTAGGATATTAATGTACAAATGGGCCTCATGATTCTGCCACATACTTTGAACTGTCATGGTCAGATAATGCCCCCCATCTGGGAGGTATCCGTGGTCACTGTGGCTAGCGGTTGAGGGGGAAAAAATGGCTGACATGATGTCATGTGACTGGAGTGAAGCCACCAGCAAAGGTCCTTTTTGCAGGACTCTGTTATCAAAATATGGTGAGACATGGGTAGATCCTGTAACGACCCCTGGATGAAAAGTAGCCACTGTAGAAGTCTCGTGTATGTGGACAAGTGGAATCAAAGTTATTGCTGCTGCCATGGTTCCCAAGACTTCAAGACTGTTTTGCCTGTACTTTTATTTTGGAGAGGAGGTTGGAGACTTGGTGTCTCAGAACTAGGATTCTTTCTGTAGAAAGTTTTGCCTTCATGTTTATTGTGTCTAGATCTGCTCCTATAAACATAATATGTTGCAATGGCAACAAGGCAGATTTTTCGTAATTTATTGTGATTCCCAGGTGAGACGAGAGAGATAGAGTGGTGTCTCTTGATTACAGTAGTAGGTGCTTGGTGGTGGGAGTTAGGAGCCAGTTGTCTAGATGGGGAAACACTCAGAATCCTAGACATCTCAGATGAGCCATGACTATTGCTATGCACTTGCTGAACACTCTGGGGGCTGTAGTGAGACCAAAGGGGCAGCACTTGAAACTGGTAATGACTGGCTCCCAGCCGGAAGTGCAGATGACTCCTGGATGGCCTGTCCATCTTTATGTGGTAGCACGCATCCTGGAGGTCTATGGAGCACATCCAATTGTCTTTTCCCAATAAGGGAAGAATGGATTGCAGTGTTATCATCCGGAACTTGGTCTTTTTTACTGATTCGTTTTATCTGCTGAGATCCAAAATTAGTCTCCAGTCCCCTTTTTGGCAGTAAGAAGAACCTTGAGTAAGTTCCAGATCCTATTTGGTCTGTGGGAATCTTTGGATGACTCTTTTGTCTAGCAACTTTTGAATTTCTAGAGTTGCTTGATCCCTCTGACTGGGTGGAATGTCTGTGGTTTTCTTTATGTTTAGGACGGAACAGAAAATGGTATGGAGTATCCTTTAGATATGATCCCTTGCACCCATTTGTTTTGTTATTTCCAGCCAAGCTTTTAGGTACAAGGATAAGTGACCCCCCCCCCTGACTGTCTCCAAAGATGGACAGATGGGCCTCCTTTCAGGAGTGCTGAAAGGGTTGATCACAGAAGGAATCTCTGTTGCCCTGGTTTTGCAGAACCCCCTCTGCTGCGAGGATGGTGTCTTCCATTTGTACTCCCCTCTCTGTCCCTGGGGGAAGAGTCAAAATGTGTGTCCTGAAATACTGACTGGGATTTACAGAACCACATCTCCCCCCCCCCATGGCCTTTTGGATAAGGTGCAGAAGGTATGGTAAAGTGGACTGCGATGGCAGAGAGAGCCTTTCCTTCTTGTTCACACCTGGTTAGCATCTCCTTAATTTTTGGCCCAAACAAGGATGAGCCATCGAATGGGCATTGATAAAGGAAGATTTGAAAGGTTCCACAAAGTTGCATAAGCACATCCAGGAATGTCTCCTTAGGGATTTTCTTGAACCCACTGCTCTGCTCTCTCCATCTGCTGCATAAGAATTGAGCCTCATGGAGGAGTTTGACCACAGAATTTAAGGTGGAGAGCTGAGAGGAAGCCTTCACTGACACACCTGCAGCTACTGAATCTTGTACAGTATCTCCTAACTCCTTTAGTAAATTTCTTTGTAGTCTTGTAAAATGTGTCAGATAGTTCAGCAATCTGAGTGCAAAAGTCGCTAAAGTAAATGTGCAGTTCCCATATCTGTCCATCATACGGGACTCCTTGTTTGGTGGATGAATAGTAGAGGGAAGTATTTTTCTGAGGGGGTTGTGATAAACTTATTTGGCCTCCTACGGACAGGCTCCACTGTATCTGGAAACTCCTATGCCTTTCGACTTACTAGTTCCATAAGTTCATCGAAAGGTGGAGGCACTCAAGTGGCTGAAGGGTGAGACCCAAAGGCCTTCAGGTAAACAGTCTCCTCATTAGAAGGGCTGATGGGCTTCCAGACACCTCTCTGTTTAAGGATTTCTAGGATGTCTGCAAAGGAGACATCCTCCAAGGTCGACCTTGGGGACCCCTCAGACTCATTGAGGTCTATGTTTGAGGTGACTGACTCATCAGGGGAATCCAAATGCTTCCTCTTGGAAAGACTGTTTCAAGGGACCTCTTCAAAAGGGTATTCTGCAGAGGTTTCAGAAGAGAGGGGTTCACCCGATGGGGTACCCTGAGGCCTAGGGTCTCTGCTGGTCTGTGGATGGTGTGGTACAGGGACAGAGGCCAGTGCCTTAGGGGGAGGAATGTTGGAACCCTTGAATGGGGGTGTCAGAGGAGACAGCATCTTCCTCATCAGTTCAAAAGGCCCCCTCCCCTTATCCAAAGATAACTCTAGCTCTGAGGAGCCAGAAGAAATCCCCAGAACCAAAGGGGTCAGCTCCAAAGCTCATCTGTGCCAAAGCCCAGAGAGGCAGGGTCAGATCCGATAGCTGTCTGATCCGAACACCTTCCCTGGACCCAACTGGAGAGTGTTGGCTCCTAGACTGCTCAAACAGAACCAAGGATGTTGGAGCAGATGTTGGTTCCGAAGAGACCAAGATGGTTCTCGGCACCGATGGATCCATATCAGTCACTTCCAAGCATTCCGGCTCCAAGGGCCGGAGTTAGCTCAGAGGAGGAATAGAAGTCAGTGGAATGGTTATGGTTGGCTCCGAATCCCTGGATGTTAGAGCAGAGAGGAGTTTAGCCAGCACCAGAGTCTTCAGAAGCCTATGCACCAGCCTATCCACCTCATCATCCGAAAAGCTCCTGGAGGACTTGTAGGAAAGGGTAGGAGATCTTACTGATTGTAAAATAGGTGATCTCAATACAGGAGTAACTGGCTCCAATTCTGGGAACCAGCTCCTGAGTTCAAACTCCATTGGCACTGATAAAGGTGGAGCTGATGAAGCAGTTTTTGTCAGTTCCAAAGTAGTTTTAGTTGGAAATGCAATTTTACTCAACCTTTTAGCCATCTCCAATTGTCCTGAAGAGGGAGAAGATCTTTTTGTGGACTTGTCCCATTTGGATGACGTAGGTTTCACTGATCCTGAAGTACCCTGACCTTCTTCTAGTGCTTCTTAGAAGGGGGACTTCAACAGACCTCTCATAATCAATTTATTTTTACACTCTAACAGCACTCTAGAGCTAAAAGAGTGACAGATTGAGCAAGACTCTTGAAGATGTACTGCTCCCAAGCAGTAAACAGAAATGGTATGAGAGTCAGAAATAGACATACTCTGGTTACATCTAGCGCATTTTTTAAAACCCAAAGGCCTGGTTTCTTTATGCTCCTTAGACATGCTTAAAACTAAGAGCACACACACACTATAACTACAGGAAAAAAAACTTTTTTTTAACAGAACTCCAGTAAAAGAGAGAAAAACTATGAGTAAAAAGAACAATAAGATGCCCTCTAAGTAAAATGGGCAGCAAAAATCCTCTAACTTAAATGGACTGACACTCTTTCTTCAACAGTGGGAAGGAGAAACTAAAACAATTCACAACAACGACAACAACAAGATGTCTTTAACTAAAAAGGGCCCACTGCAGCCCTCTAACTTAAATGGGCTGTTACCTTTCAAACTTAGTTTTTTTATTTTTATTTCTTTCTTTTTTTTATAACAGATACAGAAATTAAACGGGATATGGAAAAAACAAGGCCAAATGAAAAAAATGACGGCCTTCAGCAATAAAGAGCAATGAACTAGGTAATAACTTAAAGAAAGCTAAAACTAATTAAAAACTAACTAAATATAAGTAAAAATAGAATTATTTCCTAACAATAAGGTAATAAAATGTAGAACACTTAGCCAGAGCCAAAATGGAAGCCTCGGATCTGTTTAGCGGCAAATGAGATCTGGGGAGCTTCACTACAGCATGAGGGGATAAGGATACAGCCACAAGCCAATGGACGACCTCAAGCTTTAGTATGTGGCCGAGTTGGAACCGAGGATCAGTTCTGAACCCAACATACCAGTAAGAATGAAGATGAGATAGGACAACATAACATCTCCTGTTTTAACGGAACCTATGAAGGAATATCTGAAAGTGGTACTGCTCATTGCCAGAAGTCTTACCATGAAAATCCACTTCCTGCAAGCCTTCCTGTCCCTGAAGAATGTAGACATCTTTGTAGTATTGGAAACATTGTTTAAAGTCATGGAGAGTTCCCCGGTAATGCAAGGTTATAATGTCTTTCACACCTGTAGACCAGCTACTGCATAGGAGGGAACTAAATGTGGAGGAGTCTCAGTCTACATTAATGCTAACCTCACATCCAAAAAGTTAAACTGTATGACCCACTGGAATAAATACATGTGCAAGTCACCATAAACAGGGTCTCATACCATATCCTTGCAATCAATAGGTCCCTCTTCATGTCTCGGGAAAACCATGCTACCTGTCTCAATTGTACAAGAGTCCCTCATGGTTGAACCCAATATGATATTCATGGAGTATTGCAAGTACCTCACTGTGGACTGGGAATCCTACATCACTTCTAATGCACAAGCCCAGCGATTCCTAAACTTCATTAAACCAGCATCCTGGAACAGTTGGTCTATTCTCCTACTGGAGTACAAACATCCTTGACCTTGTACTCATGAACATAATGTCTTTGCTCATCAGATCTTCACCATAAGGCCATATTGTTTGAAATAAAAATTAAATCCAGGGACCCAGTGAAACCAAAAACTTACAAGCTATTCCAAGGCTGACCTCACCCTAGTAAGCAGCATCTTGGCTAAATTCCAAGAACCCCCTAACCCAGTGAACACCATAGGATATCCAGAGCTATTAACTAAATCTCTGTACAGCCATATTGATAGCTATATAGAGTGAATTAAGACCACTCATATTAAAAATAAGACAAACTCAAAATACAAGTCTTTCTGCTGGAATCACAATATCAACTGGTTATACAACAAATGAAAAAAAAATCTTGGCCAAGCATAGGAGGAATAAAGCCCTACATACTAAAACCCCCAATCAATCTAAACAGGCAGCTAAGAGGTTTAATTAATACTTCAAAGATTAAATTTGAAGTAAAAATAGGTTCTCAAGCAAAGAACAACCACAAAGCTTTCTACAGCTAAGTCCATAACTTTAGGGAAATATGCTCATAACCTCAGGGAAAATATACAACAATGTGCAGAACTTATTGTAAATGGCATCATCCACACTGAATTGGAGGCCATTGACAACCTTTTGGCTGACCAGTTCAGCTCAAATTTCTCCTCTGACAGTCTACAGGAAATACCTCATACCACAATCTCCCCACAGTCCAAAGAAAATATCTCATACCACAATCCCCTCAACCTTTACTAGGGAACAGGTCATCAATGCACTTCCAAGGCCAAAAACAATGCATCAATGGGCCCTAATAACATCCCAGGATGCTTACTAAATAGCATAAAACATGACCTCTTTAATCCACTTGAATCACTTTGCACCTGCAGCTTACAGACAGGTTTTTTGCCAAAGGAATGGAAGATGGCTATAGCCATTCACCTGCACAAAGGAGGTCCATCTACTGATCCAGGTAACAACAGGCCCATAAGTCTGACCAGCCTTATATGTAAGGCCATGGAAGGAATCATCATGGACATGATAAATGAGGAATAGGTATCCTGCAAATGCTGGACCCATCACAGTTCAACTTTGTAAAGAAAGGTCCTGAACATTAAATCTTTTGGACTTCTTTGAGAGTCACCAAAGAAAAGGATGAGGACAATACTGTGCACACAGCTTACCTCGACTAGCCAAGCTTACCTCAACTAGCCAAGTGTTTTGACACAATAGCCCACCCAAGCATTATAGACAAGCTCACTAAATTAAGTATAAACCCTTTTATCACCTGCTGGATAGCCAACTGGATCACTGATAGAACCCAGGAGGTAAAAATAGGTAAGGCCACCTCCACCAACAGGACAATCACTAGTGAGGTTCCCCAGGGCTTGGTACTGGGCCCACTCTTTTTTGGCATCTATTTCTCTGAAATGGAAACAAATGTTGAAGGTTTATGGCTTCCCTGCAAGTACTAGCATTCTTCAAGAAGATGAATCTCTGACTGACAAATGGTGCCAAAGCCATGGTCTTAAACTCAATGATAAGAAATCCATAATTGTATCCTTTGTGAAGTCAACTATACCGGCGAATTACCATTGTTGATAATATGCCCCTAATAGTCAACCCAGTGGTCAGGAATCTGGGTATGCATGTAGACAGTAGCCTTTCCTTTGATCACCATGTGGCCACACTGGTGAGGAAATCCTTTTATGTTTTGCAATGTATAAGTAAGGGCATGGCATCTAGACCCAAAGAGGTTATTATCCCATTGTACTCTGCATTTATCAGACCAATCATAGAGTACAATGCTCCCTTCAGCATGCACCTGACCAGGCATATGCAGCAGCTAGAGTGACCTCAGAGGTCCCTTATATAAAGAATACAAAGTGTAACAAACCTGCCTTACACAGAGCACCTTAAAGTCCTTTTTCTGTACTCAGTCTCTTGTGGATTGTTGAGGGGTATCCTATGTCTGGCTTACAAGGAATCTGCAAACCCCACACTTATGAATCTCCTGTATATTTGTAAGTCAAGCAATACCAGAAATACAAGGTCTAGGGCCCTGAATTTTGTCTATGACTTAAACAGAACTTGCTGGAGTGACAGATACACGTCCCAGAGACTGCACCTCCTATAGAACAGGCTTCCCTTCATGTGAAGCTGAGTTCATCTATTACCCAATTTAAGATCAACCTAGACCAGTGGATGGGTAATAAGAAATTTACACCAAGCCTGGCACCCATGTCCCTTATGGACACAGGTGGTTTATAAATGCCTGGCCCTCAATGTCCTATCTGACTACAGGAAGTCATTATTCTTTCAGGAAAACATGGCTAGGCTTTGAAACTGTCCTGGGTTGTCAGCCTAGTAACAATGTATGAATCTATGAAACTGTATGAATGTCAAATCCATAACATTGCTGGGAATGTTCATTTGCCTACAGGAGTAGGCGGACACCCTCTGACACATGCCCATGCACACCAGCTACATGCCTAAATCTACCGTGCCGGGCAGTATCACTGTGTTGTGGAGAAGTGTCAATATCAGCAATAGACTCAACATAGGGCTGTGATCCATAGGCCTCAGCCTGTCCGCCATCTGATGTCCTCACATTAAGAGAATGACTGGACAAGTTTCTTCACATCTGAGGCTACAGTCTCATCCACATGACTGTCAGTAAATTAACCAACAGTTTGACATAAAGTTAAGGTGCTCTGCACAAATACTCAATAGGTAGCATTGAACTGGACCATATGTAGCACATGCCTATTATCGCAGGCATGTGCTACATATGGTTACATGGGGCAGTTCTGCAAAATGAATGTGGAATAATATAACACAGGCAAATTGAATTGAATGTATAAGTCTGTCATTGTTTATTAACTGCAATTCACCACCCTTCGAATACTTATATTTGGAAGGGGTGAGATAGCTAGATATGCATTTTGACTGTAGAATATAGATATTTTTGATGTATAAGTTCTAATTTGACAACAACATATATGTATATATTTTCTGCCCTCCCACCATAACTCTCGATCCCTTAGAGCAAGAAATCTGGACAAAGCTATAAATAAAAGTAGGGCAAAGGCCCAAAAATAGGGACATTTTTAAAATATTGCTCTTACAAACTTAGAAAGTTGATAGAATAACAGGTTTTGCATTAGCATGAATTTTCTGAAGGGTATGAAGTCTGATACTCAAATGCCTGTCTTTGCTGTCTAACTTCAATCTTTAATAATTTGCTATTTGCCAGAAAACCACAATTCTATAAAAATGGACAAAACATATGAGGCAAAAATCTGGACATTCTGTGAAAATCTGTACAGTTGAGAGGTATGCCTCCCACCTAAACCACATTTGTGTGTATGTGATGAACAGGAATTTGTAGGTTTCTTTTAAAAGCCGGTATGTGTTACATGACAGTGTTTCAGTGTCTGAGATATGAAATTTTACAGTTGTGTTTTTCTGTTGAGACCACTGTGCTGACATGCATTCATTCTTGCAAGTTTTTTCATAAATGCACAGCACATTGTACTTTATTTTAATTATATTGTAAAGTGTAAGCTATGAATCATATTACTACCCCATCTCTGCACATGCATACTTCTGTTTTCTTTAACTGCATTTCCTCCATGAATTTTCATGCAAGATACATTAGCTAGGTAGGCAGGTGTCAGGATTACAATTTGAGCATAACTGACAGCTGCACGTTTGAATTTCAGGTCTTCCAATTTGTATTAATTAGTCTTCCAAATGTATTAAGCATCCAAAACTGTATACACAGGTTCTGTGATGTTATTGAGTTTAAAAGTTAGAGAACATGAGCTGATCAACGTATTTCAGTGTCATTGTATATCGACATAGTGTCATTCATACATGCATTTTACTTTTTGTAGGTGATAAGGAGTGAGCTAGAAAACGTGCCGTGTGCAGTGAGTGGATGCACAGACTGGAGGAGCAGTGCACGGAGAAGGCATGTTGATTAGTTTTTCACATTTTTACCTGTAATACATCTGACCATTGTTACAGATTTTTTTTTTTTGTATTATCATGCCTACTACTTCTAATACAGGAATACCCAACATGCATCTGTAAGGTAAATGCAATGCAATCCCTGTGATTACCAGTAAGAATTTTATAAAAAAAAAAAAATTAGGTCTGAGTTAGCAGCAATCCATGAGTGCTGAAAGTAATGCTTTGAATTATATGTCACAACCAAGATGACAGTCAGTAATGAATAACTATCACAGTGCTTTATACTACAGTGATTCATATGTAAGTTGATAATTATTTGTGTATGTATGAATATATTATTCAGTGACTGGAATGTTGTATATAGTCTGTTTAGTTATCTATTGTATTGATTTCTGTATTCGAGTTTGCTCTGTTGTAAGTGGGTTGTATCTGGTATGCTTTTCATTTTAGTGAGGGTATTGTTTTTGCCTGCTACACCACTGATGTTTAGTTTGCAGTGTACTTGTTTCCTGTGTTTTGAGATAGTCATGTTTATAGATGCTGATTTTTTTTGTTTCTGTCTGTTTCAAAATTAGAATTATGCTGTTTGTAATTTCCAGAGTCATGCATAATGATTGATAATAAATATCTGCAGGGCATTGATACATTAGTAGACAGACAGTACTGTTTGTAGGACATAACCTATGTTTTCATGCATCACAGGCTGTCACTATGTTTATGATTTACTATTATTTCTAGGATATTGTGTTGCATTCCAAAGATTTGATGTTGGGTCAGCCAATGGCCATGTTGTCTTGCTCAGCTCATTTGCTTATAACTTTTATATTTCATGCTGGATTGTCATCTCCCTATATCTTCATTATACAAATATGTTAATTGCTATCTGTTCACATGACTCATCATATGCACAGACACCTGGATTACAGCTGACATTCACACACCAACATAAATGTGCAAAGCACACATAAAAGACAGGAAACATGGAAAAGTGATTTAGGTTCATAGGTGTTTACTAGGCTAATGACCACAAGGGCCTATTTAAGCCTAGCCATGCATCCCAAATCTCTGACAAGTTCTGGTACCCATGATAAGTGTAAGCAAGGGCTTGGGAGATGAAACATTTACAAGATAGGGCCTGGGAGATGAACCATTTACAGGTTGCCTGTGTCCATTAGAAACATAAGTGCCAAACCAGGGATTAGATTTCTGTTCCCCATCCAATTGTCCAAGTTGCGCTTGAACTAGGTTAGGAAGGACCTCTGCTTCACATGGACGGGGTGCTTGTTCCAGAGATGAGGTAATCTCTGAGATACATACCTGTCTCTCCAGTAGGTCCTATTTATATCACAGGCAAGGTTTAAGTCTTTAGAATGAGTAATTATGCTGCTGTTTCTTTTGTGGATATGCAGGAAGTCCATCAGAGTGGGGTCTGACAATGCCCTGGATGTCAGGCATTGATCTCACCTCAAAAGCCTATAGGAGACAGATCTGTGTAGGACATTTTACTTAAGCCCTGTATTCTTTTAGTGAGGAACTTCTGTGAACATTCCAATTTTTGGATATGCCCGGTTAGGTACATACCAAAGGGGTATTGTACTCAATGGTAGGTCTGATGAATGCCAAATACAGTGAAACAATGACTTCCTTGGACTTAGATGCCATGCCTTTGTTTATAAGTTGTACAACGTAGAATGATTTCCTCACTACTGTAGACACATAATGGTCAAAGGACAAATTACTATCTATGTGTGTCCCTAAGTCCCTGACTACTGGGTCAGCTCTAAGGGGTGTGTTGTCAGTATGATAGTTACCAAGGTGGATGACTTCCCAAAGGATATTATTATGCATTTCTTGGCATTTAGTTTTAGTTCATGTCTCTGACACCAGTTTGTGTCAGCCCCTCCTGAAGAATATTTATGTCAGTGTTGGATTCAATGACAGCTCCTAATTTGCAATCATCTGCAGATTTAGTCAACCAGAAACCACTGACATTGGCCTTGACTTCAGAGAAATAAATGCCAAAAAGAAGTGGCCCAAGGACTGATCTCTGTGGGACTGCACTTGTGACTGGCCTCTTTGTAGAGGTGCACTCCCCAATTCTAACTTCATGGGTCCTGTCTGTGAGCCAGTTGGCTATCCACTGGGTGACATACAAGCTTGTGCCTAACCTCCTGAGCTTGTCACAATGCCCAAGTGGAGTATTGTGTCAAATGACTTGGCCAGGTCAAGGTAGGCAGTGTGAACCATTTTGCCCTCATCCATTGCTTTGGTGACCTTCTCAAAGAAGACAACCAGGTTAAGTAGGAATGATCTGCCCTTGACAAAACCAAACTGGGCTGGGTACAATGTCTGGAGGTTTACTATATCACTATCTATCATTTCTATGATAATTCTTTTCATTGCTTTACATATAAGACTAATGAGACATATGGGTCTGTAGTTTCCAGGGTCTGTAGATGGCCCACTTTTGTGCAGGAAGGGTGACTGTTGCTGTTTTCCATTCATGAGGCACGAAGCTTGTTTGGATGCTATAGTTAAATAGCAATTCCAGATAGGTCATGTTTCATGCTATATAGAAGGCATCCTGAGATATTGTCTTGGCCAATTGATGCAGTGTTCTTGGCCTTAGAGAGAGCATTAAGGATCTGCTCCCTAGTGATAGCAGGGGGAGTCATATTTGATGGTATTTCCTGAGGGAAGGTTGAGGGGGGGAGAGAGGGGTAAAGTTGGAGCTGAATTTATCAGCCAGTAGGTTTGCTATATCTTCTGTCTCAGTATAGGCGGCTCCATTTACAACGAGCTCTGCACACAATTGTGTATTACCTTTGAGGTTGCAGACATAGCTAAAGAATGCCTTGTGATTGTCCTTGGCCTAGGAGGACAAATTCTGCTGAAATTTGGCTTTGGTAGACTTTGTTTGTCTTCTGAGATGTTTGTTTAGTTTGATGAGAGTGCTTTTATCCTGCTGGGTGCTGCATCTCCTAATTTTTGCTATGATTTTCTTCCTCCTGTTATACAGCCTATAGATTTTGTGATTCTGCCAGGGTGGTTTGTTTTTTTAGTTAGTTCTGTACTTCTTCCTGGTGGGAACAGCTGCCTCTATGCAGCTATTAACATGCTTGTACAGGATTTCTGTGAACAGTTCTGCATAGGCAGCAGTGTTCTTAGGGTTTATGGGGGGCTTTAAATTTTGCCAGGTTATCACTTAATAGCAGTAAGTTAGACTAAGAGTAGTTTCTGAATATTCCAGGTTTAGCTGAGGGTCCAGGATTTATTTTTACTTCAAAGGAAACTATTTTGTGGTCTGACCTTACCAGGAAAGACATTACAGTAAGTGCTGTTCGGCACTCTCCCACATACCTCTCAGCCTCTTAGAGCAAAAAAATCTGGACAAAGCCTAAAATAATGAGGGGAAAAATAGGGACAGATTTTAAATATTGCTCTTACAAAGTTAGAAAGTTCACAACACACAGCCAACAACTGAATAAATAACACGAGAGACAGATAATCTCTCAACTAGGTTTAGCGGTACAAGTGAAGCTCGACTCGAACAAGTAAGATGTAAATTTTAATCACACTCCAAGCTCATAAAAAATGGTCAAGCGCTTTCATCTGCATATTACAGACTTCTTCAGAACCATTAAACTATCAGCTAATAACAAATTTAAAAAACTTTTTTGGCGCCATATCATTCAAGCGCTCTACCTCTAAGCAAAATTTAAAGTGCTACTGCAGTATTATAAAAACAATTATCTTACTAACACATTTATACTTACAATAAATACACTTATAATCAACATACATATACTATATAATATTAAAATATAAAATTTGAAACATCAATCTATCTAACAATATCATAACTATAATAATTCTAAAAAAGGTTTTATAGAAATAAAACCATTAATGCCAGGAAATTTTGTTGCATTAGTTAACATTTGCCACTGACTTTCTTTTCAGCTAAATAGGCTTTATAATTACCACCACATTGTGATATATTTATATTATCTATGATACCAAATATAAAATTATGTATATCACCTTTGTCCATTATATGTCTGGACAATGCATTTTTGGTATCTTTCACCTTGATCTTATACTTATGTTCATATATACGTTTTCTAAACTGTCTTTCTGTCTTCCCTATATAGAAAGCAGTGCATACTGTACATTTGGCAAGATAGACTATATTCCTACTATTGCAGTTTCCCTTTTTAAACTTTATATAAGTACTGTTAACATTATTTAATCTGCATCCAATTGCTTCATTTATAACAGAACACTGTTTACACATTCCACATTTCTTAGTGTGTGTATTTTTACACATTTTTTGAGAGTTCAATCCATTCAATAGATGTTTTATATTTCTACCCATTTTATATACAATACTAGGTTTTTCTCCTATTACATATTTAGCTTCTTCATCTCCTACTAATTTATTCCAATATTTTTCTAAGATTTCCCTGATATAATTAACATAAGGTATATAAGTCAATACACATACTCTATGAAATTCATCATTACCTTTATTCTTCCTAGTATTTTTTTCTATACCAATACCTAAAATAGGGGTATACTTATTACCCCACTCTGTAACTACATATGTCGATATATCATTTAATAATGTTAAGAGGTAGCCCCTATTAAGGAACATACTTCTTATATTATTGATTTCACTAACCATTGTGTCATAATCAGACGTCATCCTTGCTACCCTTATACATTGTCCCTTAAATATATTTCTTAAGATATGTTTAGGATGGTTACTTGTGTAATCAAGATACCCATTAGAGAACGTTTCCTTTCTATATAATTCAGATTGGAAGCCTGTATCAACATGTTTAATGTACGTATCCAAATATGCTATACCTTCTGTATTAATATTGTATGTAAATTTCAGAAAAGTACTTGTCGTATTTAGATAATCTACGAACTTTTCTATAAGTTCTATAGGTCCATCCCAAAGCAGAAACATATCATCCAGAAATCTTGTGTAATATACAACATATTTGTAATACATACCAGTAAAGAGATACTTAATTTCCCATTGAAGCATAACTAAATTGGCGAAAATTGGTGCACACGAGGCACCCTTGGCAACTCCCCTTGTCTGTTTATAAAACTCGCCTTCAAAATATATATAGTTATGCTCCAGCACTAAACCCATCATATCTGTGATTAGATTAATACGATCCCAGCTTAAATTTGAGTATTTTCTTAGACTATCACAAAAATAATCCAACCCTTCATTTCTAGGTATGGAAGAAAAAAGATCTATAACATCAATGGTTATAAATATTAAGCTCCTTTTCCATCTATTATGTGTAAAGATATTCAATTATACTACTATGAAAGTTAAGGAAGAATATTTTACACTGTTTGAAAAAGGCATGAAATATATACCTATGGTGAAATTTCATCTTGTAGATGTTTTAACAGATATTAAATTATTCTGTCGTAGATTAAATTTAGCATTTATGTTTCAGAAAGAAAATAAAAATAAAATGATGTTACCAAATCAATTAAAAAAGAAAAGCACTTTTATTCCTGCCCCATATAAGAATGTTGCAAATTATGAAGAATGTGTATGTCAAGATATTTATGAATATAATAAATTGATTAAAAAGAATGAATTTATAGATAATTTAAATGCAAATGAAAGGAAATGTCTAGCTGAATTAATAAATAATAATGAAATAAGAGTTATGAAGCCAGACAAGGGAGCGGGAATAGTACTTTATAATAAAATAGGTTATCTTAATAAGGTACAAAGTATATTAATTGATACTGGTAATTATGATATTATTTCATAAAATGAAATTAATATAGGATATCGTAAAATAGACTTAGCATTGGATGAGTATCTGATGGATAATAGAATTACTCAGGATACATACAAATTTTTAAAAGTAGAATTTCCAGTATTAGCTACCATAGCTGGCATCCCGAAAATACACAAAGATATTGCTAACCCCCCATTTAGACCTATCATCTCAGGAAGTAGATCAAAGGCATTTAATATAGGGGTAGTTATAGATAGGTGGGTTAAGCATATTTATGACAATACATTACACTTAATTAAAGATTCCTGGATGTTCCTCTCCCAATTAACGCATAATAGATGGAAAAGGAGCTTAATATTTATAACCATTGATGTTATAGATATTTTTTCTTCCATACCTAGAAATGAAGGATTTGATTATTTTTGTGATAGTCTAAGAAAATACTCAAATTTAAGTTGGGATCATATTAATCTAATCACAGATATGATGGGTTTAGTGCTGGAGCATAACTATATATATTTTGAAGGCGAGTTTTATAAACAGACAAGGGGAGTTGCCATGGATGCCTCGTGTGCACCAATTTTCGCCAATTTAGTTATGCTTCAATGGGAAATTAAGTATCTCTTTACTAGTATGTATTACAAATATGTTGTATATTACACAAGATTTCTGGATGATATGTTTCTGCTTTGGGATGGACCTATAGAACTTATAGAAAAGTTCGTAGATTATCTAAATACGACAAGTACTTTTCTGAAATTTACATACAATATTAATACAGAAGGTATAGCATATTTGGATACGTACATTAAACATGTTGATACAGGCTTCCAATCTGAATTATATAGAAAGGAAACGTTCTCTAATGGGTATCTTGATTACACAAGTAACCATCCTAAACATATCTTAAGAAATATATTTAAGGGACAATGTATAAGGGTAGCAAGGATGACTTCTGATTATGACACAATGGTTAGTGAAATCAATAATATAAGAAGTATGTTCCTTAATAGGGGCTACCCCTTAACATTATTAAATGATATATCGACATATGTAGTTACAGAGTGGGGTAATAAGTATACCCCTATTTTAGGTATTGGTATAGAAAAAATTATTAGGAAGAATAAAGGTAATGATGAATTTCATAGAGTATGTGTATTGACTTATACACCTTATGCTAATTATATCAGGGAAATCTTAGAAAAATATTGGAATAAATTAGTAGGAGATGAAGAAGCTAAATATGTAATAGGAGAAAAACCTAGTATTGTATATAAAATGGGTAGAAATATAAAACATCTATTGAATGGATTGAACTCTCAAAAAATGTGTAAAAATACACACACTAAGAAATGTGGAATGTGTAAACAGTGTTCTGTTATAAATGAAGCAATTGGATGCAGATTAAATAATGTTAACAGTACTTATATAAAGTTTAAAAAGGGAAACTGCAATAGTAGGAATGTAGTCTATCTTGCCAAATGTACAGTATGCACTGCTTTCTATATAGGGAAGACAGAAAGACAGTTTAGAAAACGTATATATGAACATAAGTATAAGATCAAGGTGAAAGATACCAAAAATGCATTGTCCAGACATATAATGGACAAAGGTGATATACATAATTTTATATTTGGTATCATAGATAATATAAATATATCACAATGTGGTGGTAATTATAAAGCCTATTTAGCTAGAAAAGAAAGTCAGTGGCAAATGTTAACTAATGCAACAAAATTTCCTGGCATTAATGATTTTATTTCTATAAAACCTTTTTTAGAATTATTATAGTTATGATATTGTTAGATAGACTGATGTTTCAAATTTTATATTTTAATATTATATAGTATATGTATGTTGATTATAAGTGTATTTATTGTAAGTATAAATGTGTTAGTAAGATAATTGTTTTTATAATACTGCAGTAGCACTTTAAATTTTGCTTAGAGGTAGAGCGCTTGAATGATATGGCGCCAAAAAAGTTTTTAAATTTGTTATCAGCTGTTAGTTTAATGGTTCTGAAGAAGTCTGTAATATGCAGATGAAAGCGCTTGACCATTTTTTATGAGCTTGGAGTGTGATTAAAATTTACATCTTACTTGTTCGAGTCGAGCTTCACTTGTACCGCTAAGCCTAGTTGAGAGATTATCTGTCTCTCGTGTTATTTATTAAAGTTAGAAAGTTGATAGAATAATAGGTTTTGCATTAGCATGAATTTTCTGAAGGATGTGGAGTCTTAAACTCAAATAGTCATCATTATTTAATTACCTTAATCCTTGGCTATTTGCCAGAAAGGTACACATTTTAGGAGGAACACATCAAAAATATGAGGCAAAAATCTGACATTCTGTGAAAATCTTTACAGTTGGGAGGTATGCTCTCTCATATTAGTGAGGACCAGATCCAGTATGGCTGCACCCCTGATTGGTACATTGACTATCTGGTTCATGGAGTTTCTGTTTACAAAATCCAGGAATCTCTGTGCCTGTACGTTTGGTGTCATATAGGATTCCCAGTTATGAGGGGGGTAATTAAAGTCATCCATGAATATAGTATTGGGTTGGATGGTTAGTGTTTCTAATAAGTTTAAATACATGGTATGGGTTTCCTGAGTCATAGAGGGGGACCTATAGCTGGCAAGGAAATTATATTGAATTTTGCCTATGTTGATTTGAACATGGAGCATCTTAAGTGCATTGTCCAGTAGACAATGTAGTGAGGCATGCATAAAGTATTAACTACTGCATGTCACAGTTCTTGTGTTATGTTGCCATTTTCACAGGGGTTTTTTTTCAGTGCAGACACATGTCAGCTTTGCATGACACAGAGTCATGGCAGCTTATTTTCAAATGTCATGGTATGTAAGTCTGCTGGCTGTGCATAATGATGACTGATAAAGAAGTGTACAGCTAGTGCCAAGATTTCCACTAGTAAGCTGTGTTACACATGTCATGACATGGCCTGGAGTAAACTGATCACATTCTCTGAGGGATATAGTGGTCCTGACATGGGCTTGTATTGAAACCAACCATAAGTATAGATAATAAGGCATAGAAAATGTATTACATGCTTGAATAGCCATCCACTAGCAGCAATTATTTTGATTACTCCTCCTACCTAATCATTTTAGGCCATATCATCTTAGAATGTGATTTTAATGACATCTGCAATGTATGCTGATTTACCTTTATTCTCATATGCAGACATCACATATCGATGGCACAGTAGTTAATTTCTGTTAAATTTCTGATGTGCACATCAGTTTTATTTAATGTCAGCCATGCTTTTCACAGGAATGCATGGCCTAATAGACATGTGACTTTCATTGCTATGCTTTTGATTAAGACCTACATTGCACATGGTGATTCACTATGATCATACCTTTTTCTAAGGTTTCATACTGACTGTTTTCTGCCTGTGCATTGGGTAACAGTGGGTATGCTGTGTTCTCGTATGGTTACAGGTATGCATATTATGTATATTCTTTCTTGCCTTGTGATTCACCTTGACAGACCATGGGACCTGTAGATGGTCACCCATCAGACATCAGAAAAGAGTTCATGCCAGACCACTGCTCGAGTCCTCTGATGACAAAGATGACCATGATAGGGATAATGAGGATGATGATGAGGAGAAAGAGGTTGGAACTGCATGTGCCATTATCACTGCTGCACCCAGGAGGAGACACTGCACAGCACCATCACAAGACAATTATTGGGAACAGATCTGGACAGTGATGACTGATGTCTTTCAGACACAGATGAGGGACACGATAGAGAATTTTTTTCAGCATATGGCATAGACTATGCGGGACTCATTTAGCAAAATAGCCAAGGGATCATTTGTGATGTTTATACCCTTCAGGGTGGGCCCTCAGGACAATAAGTATTGCTTGCATGATTCACTTGTGTAATGCTGTCACCATGATGTTTGCCATAAAAGTAATTGGACTGTATATGCACACATGTACATGCATAGCATTTTGCTGCTATGCTTATGTGATACACAGCCAAACATACACTGTAGATGCAGTGTGACATTTAGCATTATGTTGCAACAGCTACAGGACATACATTACCATCATACATCTCAACCTCTTAGAGCAATAAATCTGGATGAAGACATAAAATTGGGACAAAGGCACAAAAATAAGGACATTTTTTACATATTGCTCTTACAAACTTGGAAAGTTGATAAAATAGCAGGTTTTGCATTAGCATGAATTTTCTGAAGGGTATGAAGTCTGAAACTCAAATGTCTGTCATTATTTTCTAACTTCAGTCTTTAATGATTTCCACTAATTTGCCAGAAAACCACAATTTTATGAAAAAGGGACCAAAATAATAGGCAAAAATCTGGACATTCTATGAAAATCTGTACAGCTGAGTGTCATGATTAGCATGTTAGACACTCAGTCAACATGCTGCGGTCATTGAGTTTCTGCACTTGATGCATATGTTGCTCCGTGTGGGGAGGTTTCATAATCATTACATGTGCCTGTATGTGGATATTCTTGTTCATGCAGTGTAGCATATTCTTGTTATGGCCAATGCACTGTGGCACTGTATGTCACAGTCATGCATTCTGCAGATAACATGCTGCTCCTGCTGCAAGACTTCCACTGTATACATGGGTTGGACTGGTAGCAACTCACAAACAACATTTTGTCCATATTCCACAAATAACACAGTGGTATGGGTATGATTTGTGGGTTGCTATGTCATGTCAGTTGAACAGCAGGACATGTCCTTGCTCCTGTGATTTGCAGGACACTTGTGCTATCACACTGGCTTTGTGTGTGGCATGTACTGGCAATGATGGTGCCATGTTGCATCATATAAATGTGTCTACTATATACGGGCAGTCCTACTTTACAGAATGCATAGACCATCACTGTACTGTTCCTGTATACAGCCTGCTACTGCTGATTTGTATAGTTATATTAAAGTATTCCTTCTTTGGCCTGTGTTACATTTCTGTATAGATTCCTTATTCAAATAAATTCTCATATCATGGTAAAAGGTGTACATATGCCATTATTTACGTACATGTCTCTGATTATGTTCTGATCAATAGAGAAACATCATTTTACCTTGGGACTGTGAGCAGTCACTGACTTCATGTTAATGTGCTGTAATGTTGTTCGCAGAACTGCCCTTTTCTCAGTCATACTCATGGTAAGCGATACATATATTATCTCAGATGTTTATTCTACATGTTGTTTTACATTGGCATGACACTATATATGTCTATGTAATACCTGTTCTTAGCTTGTTTACCTATGCCAGATGACTTCACAATACTGTGTGTGTGTGATTTATACATGGCCATTTTTGTTGACATCAGCAATGCAGTCTTCCCGTGTGACATACATTGGCCATTTGCTTCAATGTAATTTGGGTTAACTTTGACATCATCCTATGTAGTAGTATACACATACATTTATACTGTGCCCCTTGTCCTGCTTTATTGTTTGCCTATGTAATTTTCTGCCATGTCATCCTTGATTTGGGCTCATGTTGTCCACCTCCCTTCCACCCTTGTAGTTAAGGCAGCTTACTTGCACATATGCATGGTATATGTTCACATTCCTTGGAATTCTTGTCCATTTTCATGTACTTGTTTTGTTAGAAGGTCATCCTGTACCCACTCTATGGGCATTATTCAGATGCATTACATCTGCACACAAGTTGCTGGCTACTGCTTGCAGTGCACCCTTGTTCTTGTTGTAGTTGTGTGGTACATATTAACCAGTGAAATTTGTTGAACGTTATGCGCACAACCTGACATTATATGGTATTAATCATATATTTCAGAAAGTACATTATTACATGTCATTGGTGTCTGTATATGTATTGGTATTGTTTTCCAATAGTTTCCTGTTAGCCGAAGGTCATAAATATACATCTACATGTATATGTTGCCTTTGACATGGCATATGTCTGTGACATATGCATTCCATTACACATCTGTTTGGGTTATATACATCTGCTTGTGTAAGTAGCTACCATTTTGTTGCTTCACTACAGTGCTGCTGTTTGGCACTGCACTTAGTTGCTCTCCTTTCATATGCATAGTTGCAGGGTCTATTCTGCTTTCTTCTGATATTCTCCAGTATTCCAAGGGTTGAATTTGGTCATCTGTACTGTTGCTTGGCTTACACTTGCACTGCTGACAAACTACTTGTAACTGGGTTATTTATCCAATGTGCGTTGTGGTCCCTATTTATTACTCTACAACACACAACTGTCATCAGATATACGCATCCAGGTATGACTGCCACACAGTTTGCAACATCTCGTACTGTAATAGTGCATAGAGATACATCTGTATTTCTGCATTTCACCATAGCTGATATGCATCTCCACCCTGTTTGTCAAATTTCCATTGGCCATGTTGTAGAGTTCGCCATTTGTGTACCTTATGTTTCCGTTCTGTTTATTTCCAGCCTTTGTCTGCCATGTCTTGTGATATTTGCTATATGTTTATACCTGCAGGGTTGCCCTTCTCCTCCTTCACCCCCTGTTTTTTCCTTTCCTTCTATTCTCCAAAAAAGAAAACAAATAAAGAAAAAAGGGGGCCTATTCCCATCAGAAAAAAATGCCCATGCTCATTTGACTGTCCATTAGATTTTCCTATTCCAACACACCTATTGTGTGTCCCTCTTCTTCACATATACCCCACCTCTGATTTTCTATCTCCCTAGTTGTGTGTGCGTGTGTGCATGTGTGTGTGTGTGTGTGTGTGTGTGTGTGTGTGTGTGTGTGTGTGTGTGTGTGTGTGTGTGTGTGTGTGTGTTACTTCCTCACATGTGCTGCACTCATTGTTGGCACCTGTTAGCTGTGGTGATGTGACCATGATTGTCCTTCACCTGAAATGAATTTTTTATTAGAAATTTTATGGATTCTGCCAGAATTTATAAGTGCAAGCAAGTATATATTATTAGTACATGACATATGAAGACATTTGTAGGTGTCTCTGAGCTTACTGGAGAGATGGATAGAAATATGTATTACTTACAAATGACATGCAGCTTAGATTAGGATAGTATAATTTCTGTAACTTTTTTAATGTGCATCAAGTTTTCTGAGACAGTTTTCATGAATTCCGGAGTGACTGTGACTGTTTGGCAGTGCATCAGTGTTACTGCTCAACTCTGTTATGCACCAAGATATTCTAAGTTCTCTGAGACATATTTACATATTAGAGGCTTATCAGCAACTTTTGTGCTGATATCAGCAAAATGCACCAGATTCTGCAAACTTTACAGAATCCAGCCCATTGTCTCTACACCAGAATTGTAAGAAACATTTGCACTTAATTTTCTTCAAAATCATTTTGTTATAAGTGCAATAGTTAGTCATTTTTTGTATTAATTAAACAACTTGCAGACCTTAAAAATACTTTTGTGCCCGATTCCTCTGGCTTCTTACAACAGCTCTATTGATTTTTTCCCAAACTTCTCACCCTTCACTTGATTTTGTTATTTAAAGTCTGTGTCTCTGGCTTCCACCTCTCCTGGTAATCTGATTAGCAAAATTCATCCCTCCCCTCTTTCATTGTTATTGTCAGTTGTGTAAACTATTTAAGTGCATTTCCCCACAAATTGTTTTCCATAGATCCATCTGTCAAAGGAAAAATATACTTTAAAAATGATCAAAACACGGTAGGTTCAGGTTAAGGCACTTTAATCTTGCAGCAAGGAGACAAAAACGTGCTGATACAGAGTTTGTCCAGAAACAGGAAATACTTTCATTTTTATACATTCTTAAACTGGTTATGTCCTACCATGCTGATGTAACAGATTACCACCTTTTTCATCATCATCTGCTGACCATCTTTCCCATGAATTTCTGCTGATTTATCAATTTTTATGTGAAACTTCGTGAGGAAAACAACATGACCTTGGTTACTCCCAGTTAGATACATGGTATGTTACATTCAAGATACTACGGCTAAATCAAGCACAATGCTAGCAGTTCAGTTCTCTAATAATCCTTTGTCTACTTTATCTCTAAATTACTACAGCTGCAGAGGTTCTGCTCCTCTGGACAGAGCTGTTTGTCTGAAATCATTACATTTATATCATAAAGCATTGTTCATTCATTCGCTTCTGACCTAGCAGATAAACACCTGCTTCTCAAGTACATTTCCACAAGGCATAAACAAGAATATTGCTATGCTAGCAGTTACTAGGTCAGAGGGCAACTTGCAAGTTTCAGAAAGCATACTGCAATTTTCAAAAAGCATCTTTTTCAGTCTCATATGAAACTCAATTTGTATAAAATACAGTGCATAACAAATAGAATGAAAAGCGTATTAAAATACTTGATTATTAATTTGGCATTAAGCATACACACATTAATACATATTTTTCTAACATTTCCCTCCTGTTAATACTTTTTATTCTATTTTTAAAAAAGAATAATCAGCTTGCTTCTTTTCCTAACCTCTTCCATTCAGGATTTGCAGTTAAGAAAGTCATTCAGTTTAAACTTTTATGAAAGTGTTTCGCATTCTAGCAGCTCTTCAAATTCAGTACTTTGATACATAGTCTCAGATATGGCTATATCTATGAATTCTTTAACCAATCTCTTCATGCAGGGGATTCCACAACAAATACAAACTCCTATTAGGAGTAATCCTACCCCAATAGCAATTAATATGTTCATAAAAATGGACCCCCCCCAAAGGCATTCTGGAAAAAGTCTGTCAGAGGGTTTGGGCCTGGCCTGGTCATGGCCAACACTTGCTGAATCACCTCAAGATGATCGTTAATCTCATGCTGGTGGTCAGGAATAAACGCACAGCATTCTTCTTTAATTAAAGCGCAAGTTCCGCCTCTCACCGCTAGGATGAAGTCAAGAGCCATTCGGTTTTGGAGCACTACAGTTCTCATGGCATTCATTTCATCAGTTATCAGTTCAAGAGCAGAAAAAGTCGCATTACTCATTACTTCGAGAAGTTTGGACAGTTTTCACAGCTCCCATATTGATTTAACTGCACCATATGCAGGTAATATACATGCCCAGGATATAACAGCATCACTCAAGTCCATGTGCGCAAGCTTGGCTCCTACATCATGATGGTCTTTCCAGCCTGCTTCGATTTGTCCCACTGGATTCTTGGGTTTCTTAACAGTCTTTTTGGTTACGTCTCTAGTATTTCGAATACTCCCTTGAGGCAAAACTGCAGTGTGTCAGATGGCCGGAACCAGGTACCCCAAAAAACAACTGCCAGACCAATTCTCAGGTAACCATTTATATGCTTTTTTACCACACACAAAATAACAGTCCTTTACCTTAGTTATTACTTTGTTACGAAATGACTGCCCTGCATGAAACATTTTCTTGTCTATTACAGATAACTGTTTAAAAAGTATAGGATTGCGTTGTACCTGGTCAAGAGTCTTATGCATAGATTTCAAAAATGAGTCATAATCTGTACTACAAGATCCACCCAAATCATTTGGTTTCCTATAACATTTATATTGTACTGTAACATTACACTTGCTCCATCCCACTTGGATGGTATCATTCTTATAGAAACATACAATTCCTTTTTGTGTCACAGGCAAATACAGTGCTACCTTATCATGTGCTTTAATAGCGACTGTGTCAAAAAACAGATTTTCCCAGGTCTCATTGACCCCTAGGGGGATAGCAGTCATTAATAAACCCCCGTATGCTGTCGGTATGGCCATACAGACCCAGCAGTTCGAAACATTAAAACTCTCAGCGTACACATGTGTAATTGCCTGATAAGTGTTAAAGTTCGAATGCCAGTCTATGTTTGGTTCATTACATCTAATCAGTTCAACCTTTGTGGCAGGAAAAAGGAGTGGCCACAGCAAAAAGAACAGTGTAATTAATATTGCAATAAAAACGATCTTTATCTGAAACAGAATTTAACTGCAAAAGTTTGTTATTCAAAAATTGCCTCATATACCCTGCAAGTGAACTGTCAGACTCCTGCTCTGTAGACATGACAGGTTTCCACTGAGGTGTATAATATGCCCTCCCAAACAAAGTTTCAAAAGGAGGTAATCTCTTTGCATTTGGAACAGTTCTCATACTCAACAGTGCTAAAGGCAAACAGTGCACCCAGTTTTTCTGTGTCTCTGCTATCAACTTCCTAAGCTTATTTTTCAACACCCCATTATGCCTCTCTACTAGCCCTGCAGATTGGGGGTGATAAGCGCAGTGGTTCTTTAACGATATCCCAAAATAGCGACTAAGTTGCTGAATCATTTGGTTCACAAAATGTGTCCCGTTATCACTATAAATCTTTTCCGGTATACCAAATCTGGGTATAATTTCTTTAACAAGGACCTTTGCAACAGTAGCTGCATCTGGATTTTTAGTTGGAAACGCTTCTATCCATTGGGAAAACATGTCTATAATAACAAGGCAATACTTCTTATTCTCACATTTATTCAATTCTATGAAATCCATGCAAATAGTATGGAATGGATACGGTGGTGTGGGAAAATTCCCTTGCTTAGGCTTCAACGCCCCTTGTGCATGATGCTTGTTACAAACATGGCATGCTGCACAAAAATTTTTTGTATAATTGGTAAATCCATAGGTTGTAAATACTCAATTCACTAACCATACCATCTCCCCTGTTGAGACATGGCTCTGCCCATGGCTCAACAACGCTGCATATCTAAACAAATTAGATGGCAAAAATTGGTTTCTTCTCCTTGGAGATGTACAGTCCCTTTTCGAGGATTGCTCCTCGTTTTATCCACTTCTGTTTTTCAATATTTGTAGTAAGTGTCTGCATTGTTTTTAACATTTCTAAATCTAAAATCTCAGAGGGTTGTAATTCCTCACTCAAATGAAAAGTTTCTGTGGCTGAAGCTGCCTGCTTTGCAGCTGCATCAGCCCATGCATTACCTTTTGAAATCTTGTCCTGTTGTTCGTATGAGCTATGCATTTGCAAATAGCTACTTTTTTAGATAACTGAATTGAATCTAACAAGTCTAAAATAAATTGCGCATGACTGATCGGTTTACCAGTAGATGTTATCATTCCTCTATTTTTCCACTGCTGTGCAAAAACATGTACAGTAGAAAAAGCATACTGACTGTCAGTATAAATGTTCACATTCTTACCTTTTGCTAAGGTACATGCCCTTGTCAAGCAATCAATTCTGCCGCTTGTGCAGATAAGTTGTGTGGTAAAGATTTTGCTTCTAAAGTTTCAGTATCAGAAAAGACTGCATACCCCACTAGGTTCTGTCCTGTAGGACCCCTCCTGCACGAGCCGTCCACATAGTATGTCACCTCGGCATTATCCGAGGGAACATCCGTAAGGTCTTGTCTAGGTAATTTCTTTTGCTCAATCTCCTGCAGGCAGCAGTGTGGTCTGCCATCTGCAGGGGTTGGAAGCAAAGTTGACGGATTCAAAGTTGTGCATCGTTCAATTGTCATATGAGGTTGGCTCAACAGTATGGTCATACAGGAAAGATGCCTAGCTGGAGAAAGATATGCTACTTTTTCTTGCAGTAAAATAATTGCGACTGCATGAGGCACTCTCAATGTGAGAGGGTGGAATAGCACTACTGAGGCCGAAGCCTACACTGCCATTGCAGCTGCAACTACTGCTTGTACACAGTGGGGCAGGGATCACGCCACTGGGTCTAACTGTGATGAATAGTAAGCTATGGGGCGTTGTTTGTCCCCATGTTGCTGTGTCAATACTGATATCATATAACCTTGCTTACAGTATACAGTTTGAATAAACTGCTTGTGATAGTTTGGTAATCCTAGAACTAAGGATGATGCTATCAGTTGTTTCAGCTTACAGAAAGCTGCTTCTGCTTCAGGTGTCCATTGTAATAAATCCTGTGCTGCCATCGGCTTTTTAAATATTAAATTGGCCAGTGGAGCAGATTCCAAAGCATAGTTCGGTATCCAACTCTGACAAAAATTAGTAGTTCCCAGGAAGGACATCATTTCCTTCTTGGTAGTTGGTCTAGGTGCTTGTAAAATTGCTGTTTTTCTATCTTCATCTAATATTCTACCTTCTTTGGATATTACATATCCCAAGTACTTAATTTGTTTTCTCCAAAGCTGTAGCTTGTCTTTATTTACTTTGTGACCTTGAGTAGCTAAAAATTGTAATAAAGCTATCGTGTCCTCTCTGCATTCTTGCTGGGTGGGGGCTGCCAGCAGAATGTCGTCTACATAAAGTAAAATCTGACTACCTTTTGGTGGGATAAATCCCGCCAGGTTGCTTGCCATTTCCTGTGCAAATATTGTTTGACTTTCACAATATCCCTGTGGTAATCTTGTATATGTGTACCGCTTTCCCTGAAATGTAAATGCAAACCAATATTGGCTGTCAGGGTGTATCGGTATCAAGAAAAATGCATTACTAATGTCTACCACTGAAAAATATTTTTGCTCTGGCTTTAAATCATTCAGTAAGGTGTGTGGATCTGGCACCATTGGTGCCCTGGGTATAACTGCATTATTTACAGCTTGCAAATCTTGGACCATACGCCATTCCCCGTTTGCTTTCCTGACAGGAAATAAAGGTGTGTTACATGGTGAATCAGGAGATTCTATTAAGACTCCTTCCTTAAGTAAGCCTGCTATAATAGGCTTGATTCCTATCTCTGCATCCTTTCTCAAGGGATACTGTCTTTTCTGGGGTCTAAATGCTGACTTTGGCATTATGGTAACTGGTCCTGCTGTTCGTATAAGTCCTACATCTGATTTCCCTGCTGACCAGAGAATGTCTGGTATGTCCCGCAAGGCTTTTTCCTCTTCTTCTAATAAGAGTAATACTCAGCTATCCTCACTAGCCTGTGAGTGCACAGCTGGGTGTGTCTGTGTAATCCAATTCAATTTCTGTTTCTGTACTCCTTGTTCGGAGAGCACTAATTCTGTCTGCTTTTCCCACCTTGTGACTTTTTCACCTAAGTCTGCCCATTTCAAATTTTTGTTCTTAGTTAAACTAACATGTGGCAGTCGATTAGATTTATAAAGTGCTAAAAATTCCTGGGGCAATGAACAGCTTGCTACACTGTTCCCCTCTGCATCCTAGTACAAATTTCGCAATACTAGCCTGTTTGCATGGTTCTGAAACAACTCCTGTTCATAATCTTTATCAGGTCCTGGTCTATTACAGTAATATAGAGTACAATGCAACAAATGCTGTTTGTCAATATCGAGAGAGGGGGACTTACTGATGGCTACGTTCATCATTTCTTCGGTTACTGCCCCTGGACCAGTTGTAACTAAGTTCTGGCTGTACCAATAATATGTTTCACCCTCCGGTCGTACTACAAAAGTATTCATTTGTCGCTGTGCTTCCATACCCTGCATGGTTGGAACTACAGCTATGCCAAATATCTGCATCAAGTCTCTACCCAAAAGATTTACTGGGCATTTTGCAGAAACTACAATTTTACTTTTCTGGGTCATTCCTGAAACGAGGTCTGTTATTGCTATGTCATGGGAGAGTGGCTCCCGATACAGCTGTCCATTAGCTGCTTTCACTAGTATATAATCTGGTGATTCCAAATCTTCCAGTAACTTGGAAGGGTGTATCAGGGTCCGTGAAGCCCCTGAGTCACATAGAAATTTAACTTCCCTCCCCTCTACCAGAAGCGTCACTTCCGGTTTCGTGTCTGCTAAGTAAAGCTCTAAGCTCAATAGAGCTAGGTCTAAAATTTCATCTTCTTCTATGTCTGCGAATTCATGTACATCCTCTACTCCTTGTGTTACATCCTCTACTCCTGCTATCATATTTGCACTTACCTTTCCCTGCTTATTCTCATCCAATGATTCCTGACTATCATATAGTCATTCCTCATCCTCCTTATTTTCTGTAGTCACCTTCTTGTTTAGCCTGCAATCCCTTGCTAAATGTCCTTTTTTCCCGCACTTAAAACATTCACCTTTTTTCTTTCTTTCTTCAAAATCTTCTGATCGCTTGTCAGATTGTTTATTTCCCTGGGTATTTTTCTTACCCTTTTTCCCAGTTTGTACTACAAATACTTCTGACCCATCTTCTGCCAAAAATACTTGAGTTTTCTTTTTCTTTTTACTATTAAAATGTCTTTCTGCATGTCTAGCATATTCAAGTAATGGCTGTAGTCTACTTGTTCGATGATCTACCATGTGCTTTGTAATAAAGCTGCTAATGGGAGTTATACTACCCTTCAAGAATGCATTCTTTAACTGTTGTTCATATGAGGAATCTTGTGTCTGGTTTTCTGGTATCTGCATTCCGCAGTGATTATTAAAACACTCTAACAGTCTAGCATAATATCTATCAACTGTTTCACCTTCCTGTTGAATGCATTGATTAATGCAAGTCCAATCAGCCCTAGGCTTCCACTTTTCAGAGATTCGGTCTGTCAGACCTTTTACTCTGCCATCCAGTTCTGCATTAGTATGTGGGAGTGGTCTAAGTTGTGCGTCACGAGGATTCCAGTCGCCATTGATCATGTGCCAGTCTGGACCCACAATTTGTCTAACTACTTTTTCTACTTCCTCTCCATTTAAATGGTAACTTAATCTCATACTCTGTAAGTCTTCCAAAAATTTTCTAAAATTCACTTTTGGGTGGGGAATTCCCTCCGTGGCTTTCCGGATATCTTCCGGTGTCCACGGTCTATAAACTAAAACAGTCAGATCCTGTCCTGCCTGTCCTGCCTGAGCATTCAGTACTTCTATGAGCAGACATATCTCTTCTTCACTCATAGCCTGTGATTTTCTATTTAATTCATTTAATTCAATCTCCCTCCTCAAGTCGCGTGTTCCAGACCTGGTCTTTATAGGATCCCTGACAAACGGTTGTGATTTTGCAGGAACAGCTGGGTATAGCGGAGGTGGGTCAGCTCGTCCACTCGCTTCATATTCTGGTAATGGAAGCGGAGGGGACGAAGGAGGGGCCGTTGCTATTACCAAGTTATTGTCTTCTTTGTCTAAAAACATTGTCTTTGAATTTTTAATTCTCTGCTCCCTGCGATTTGCTTCCTTAAGCCACCTATGTGCCTGAGGGACTCCTAATTGTCTTTGCTTTTTTAGCTGACCTTTTGCATCTATTTTTAACTGTTTAACAAGTTTCATAAGTGCAAGTTTATCTAAATTACCTTCGAATTTATACTTATCAACCCATTTGGTGTAGTACTTAACACTGTCGGCACGCTGTAATTGCATATACTTCGCGTCTTCAGTTAGGGGCGGGTCTCGGGAACTTTTTGTACAATGATTTCCCATTGCTATCTTAGCTAAGCTGTAAATTGTTACATAACCCTTTCTATCACGTGGTACCACAAATCTATACCTTTTCACAGTTTATCTAGAATAACTGCCTACCTATTCTGTTTCCATGATCTATGACAAAAACAGTAACCCCTTTTTCTGTCCCTGATCTGCACATGCAAATCTACCTGACAAAAAACAGTTCTGTTCTTAGTCCCTGATCTTAAAACAGAAATAAGGTAATTCCTCCTTACCTGACCCTCCGTGAGTTGATCCACCGGATCGTTGACTCGTCCTCCAATCCCAGATCAGAAACAGTGGCTGGCCTCTTTCGAATGACAATTCAGTCGGAGGTCTTTCAAAACAGAAGAGCCGATTTGGCCTCTTCTCCATACGGATGCATGCCACCGGGCCTAATTCTGACCTAGGCCTAGAGCGAGAGGTACTTTCCGGTCCGAAGGACCAATCTGTCAAAGGAAAAATATACTTTAAAAATGATCAAAACACGGTAGGTTCAGGTTAAGGCACTTTAATCTTGCAGCAAGGAGACAAAAACGTGCTAATACAGAGTTTGTCTAACCAGAAACAGGAAATACTTTCATTTTTATACATTCTTAAACTGGTTATGTCCTACCATGCTGACATAACAGATTACCACCTTTTTCATCATCATCTGCTGACCATCTTTCCCATGAATTTCTGCTGATTTATCAATTTTTTTGTGAAACTTCGTGAGGAAAACAACATGGCCTTGGTTACTCCCAGTTAGATACATGTTATGTTACATTCAAGATACTACGGCTAAATCAAGCACAATGCTAGCAGTTCATTTCTCTAATAATCCTTTGTCTACTTTATCTCTAAATTACTACAGCTGCAGAGGTTCCGCTCCTCTGGACAGAGCTGTTTGTCTGAAATCATTACATTTATAACATAAAGCATTGTTCATTCATTCGCTTCTGACCTAGCAGATAAACACCTGCTTCTCAAGTACATTTCCACAAGGCATAAACAAGAATATTGCTGTGCTAGCAGTTACTAGGTCAGAGGGCAACTTGCAAGTTTCAGAAAGCATACTGCAGTTTTCAAAAAGCATCTTTTTCAGTCTCATATGAAACTCAATTTGTATAAAATACAGTGCATAAAAAATATAATGAAAAGCGTATTAAAATACTTGATTATTAATTTGGCATTAAGCATACACACATTAATACATATTTTTCTAACACCATTATACTAAGTATCCACACAGCAAACCAGTACTCCTCTTAAATGAATCCACTGTCTCCGGAAACTCCTCAAAGTCTCATCTGATATGATTATATTGCTTTTGGGAGCTAGTAGAACAAACTGGAAGGTTCCTCTTTTTAGACTGTGCACAATCTAGGATTATCGCTTTCCGTGTTTCTTGCACAACCTAGAAAGTTTACCATTTTCCATATTTCTTTCATAATCTGCTTATCCAAGAGTTGTAGGACATAGACCCTTCCCACAAATTATTTTTCTGCACTGTAGCCATGCTCTTTAAGGAAGTGCTTGTCGGTTAATTTATTGTTTTTTTGTCTGTAGTTTCTGCACTTTGGGCTCACTCTTGCAGCAGTAGAGGATAGCTAGGACTATTCTTTGCTTGAGAATCACAGAGGAAAGTTTCAAGCATGGTTTTGTGCTTGGCCATTGGGTTACTTTGTCTGCTTGGTCAGTTTCTCTATTGGCTGAAATACATTGAGTTTACAAACATTTGGCTTCCATTCCATGCCATTGACTATGCAGTGTTTTGCTTTAATCCAGTGCCATCCTAGCACAGATAAGTACTGTAGATTTATATTTTGCACTTTTTCTTTAAGACTGTTAAGTATCTTTTTACTGTTTTGCACTTACTGATCTTCATTGTTTAGTACTTTATCTGCAGTATTGGTCGTCCCTTAAGATGTGCACTTTTTTGAAGTTTTTGTAATTTCAAGTTTAAGCAGCTTTGCTTACACTCTGCTGAGACTAGAGAGGGCTTGAGTCATTTTCTAACCCAAGATTATTGAAAGGAAAAAAGGTCTGTCTGACCAGAGGGATCGCTCATTTCCACAGAGCTCAGCAGCATTTGGGTACCATGCCAGCAGAAAAAGAGTGATTTTGCTGGATTTCTGCATCGAATAAGACTCCTACGTATCATTTTACTGCTTTGCACTTACCATTTTCACTATTTTTACTTTATCTGAATTATTGACTGCCTTATTGTTAAAACTTGCATTTTTTTACCTTTTTTAATCTCATGTTAGAGCAGATTTTGTTGTACTGTAATGAGAACAGAGAAGCCCCGAGTTATTTTTTTTTATGCAGGATTCTAAAAAGGAAGGAAATGTATGTTATTTCTGATTAGGCAGAGGGCCATTTGCTTTCTTTCTGAAAATTCTTATCTGCTCTATGAACATTGTTGCTTAGCAGTGCCTTACATAGACTCTGGCACTTAGAATTGAAAACTTCTTTTTAAAACTATCCCTGAAGTTTCCTCAGTACTTAGATGCACAAAGAGCAACTAGTCTGTACAGTGAGGAGCACTGCCCCATGAGTCTAGCAACTAGTCTGTACAGTGGGGAGCACTGCCCTAGAAGTCTAGCAACTAGTCTGTAGAGTTAGGAGCAGTGCCCCATGAGTCTAGCAACTAGTCTGTACAGTAAGGAGCACTGCCCCACGAGTCTAGCAACTAGTCTGTACAGTGAGGAACACTGCCCCATGTGTCTAGCAACTAGTCTGTACAGTGAGGAGCACTGCCCCATGAGTCCAGCAACTAGTTTATACAGTGAGGAGCACTGCCCCATGAGTCTAGCAACTAGTCTGTACAGTTAGGAACACTGCCCCATGAGTCTAGCAACTAGCCTGTACAGTGAGGAGCACTGCCTCACGAGTCTAGCAACTAGTCTGTACAGTGAGGAGCACTGCCCCATGAGTCTAGCAACTAGTCTGTACAGTGAGGAGCACTGCCCCACTAGCCTAGCAACTAGTCTGTACAGTGAGGATCAGTGCCTCATGACGCTAGCAACTAGTCTGTACAGTGAGTAGCACTGCCCCATGAGTCTAGCAACTAGTTTGTGCAGTGAGGAGCACTGCCCCATGAGATTAGTCTTAGTCTTGATTATAGTCTATCCTGTTACAGCAGCCAAATTAGCAAGGTGCAACCCCCCCCCCCACATACCTTCCTCTTGGCAGATCACATCATAAGGATCTGTTACCATGGATATGCACTTTCTTGCAACCTCTACAGCCTGTTTAGTAGATATAGGCATCCTTAGCCAATGTAGCAACTGTCTCATGTTTACTGACAACCACTTAATTCTTACAAAAACTAATACAGTAAGTCAGATGTAGTTACACAATGTCACTGGAGGCAAGGCAATACAAACACTTTTAATGCCAAAGATGTTATCAGTAATACACACACACACACACACACACTACACCCACCACACGCAATACAAACCCAACACATAGACCCACATTGGTTGGGGTTCTTAAATGTAATCTTCCTAAACTACAAAGTCCTCACATATGTTTCCTCAACAATAACTATCTTCAGCAACCTCAAAAGCACTCTACTAAAACAACAACTAATGCAACACACAAGCAGCCACATTTCACAGCAACTCAGTTTCTAAGCCCATAAGGCAAACTACAATACAGCCTAATATTTTGGTCATAGTGATAGATATTGTGTAAATTAAAATGCTTTTCCCCAATATACTGTGTGTACAGTGAAAGGAAATGTGAAAGGCCAAACAGCAGTTTTTAAAATAATATGCTTGCTTTGCAAGAACAGTTATGTTCAGCTTAGATATTAATAACATATAGCTGTGGGCAATACTGTAAATCCATACTGTTACAAAAAAAAGGAAGTTGACTTTGTTGGCTTTCAGATGCAGAAATAAATAATATGCAGACAGGTCAAGTGATGCAAAAAGGATCTGGAGAGACTTTTGTGAAGTCTTCAGATACAGCGAGGACCAAAAAAGGGCATGAAATAACCATGGACTTTTTCATGACATAGACAGAAACCAGAAGAACAAGTCACAAGGACATTAAAAATAACATTGGTTGAAAAGAGTATATAAACTGGACAGTATGTTTCATTCAGAGGTGACGTTTTAGACTGTGTGCTCTCCACATTAAAAGTACAGTATGTTTCCAAAGGCAGCTTATGCATACAGCAAACAGGATCAATATTGATAAAAAACAGTGACTGTAATGTCATATTTTCATAAGAATGTCTTACATAAAATATAACAGCAAACAGTCTTATTAATAAACTAGTACCGAAAAAAACATCATTAGTTAAACTGATGTAACTGCCATCCGGGTAATAATACACAGCAATACATACTGGTAGTAAAGTACAGAGTCATTACTAATAGCATTTTTCAGCTAATAAAAATCCAAGTAAAAGCAGCACACCATGTTGGTTCATAGAAATCATGTAAGTTAATAACAGTCAAACAGTATCAGTACAGTAACAATCTGTTAACAGTCTTAAAACGTTTAAATTTGTTTCTATAATAGCAATCTATAAACAAAACAAGGCAGTCTATGCAAATAAAACAGTTTCAAAGAAAAAACGGGGAGAGATACTCAGATATAATAGATCATGACAACAGGGACATAATCAAATATATATTTTTGGACATGCAAAATTTGTTTGCAAAGGCATGTGACAAGTCGAATTGTTGGGTTTTTAGCCACATTTCTTACAGAGGGGAAAAATGCCATTACATGCAGTCCCTGTAGAGGTTACACATACAGGTTTTATGTTTAAAAACACCAACTATAGTCATGGGGAAAATGCCATTACATGTAGTCCCTGTAGAGGTTACACATGCAGGTTTTATGTTTAAAAACACCAACTATAGTCATGGGAAAAAGCTTGAGTATATAAATAAAAACAGCATGGGATTTAACACATAATACTTCTTTTAAAGAAGAGATAAAAGAGGAAAAATTCTGTTACATAGAGTATGCAGTTCCAATAATGAGAATTACTCACACATTACCAGAGGACATGGTAAAAAATCACCAGAAAAAGAGGGAGGTTCATGATAAAAAAAAAAAAATAAAATTATATATATATATATATATATATATATATATATATATATATATATATATATGAAAAAGATTTTAAAACAGCTGGACATAGGAAATGGTGTTATTTCAGAAACTGAATTTTTCACTGGTATAGTGCCACTAAGGCAATATGGAAAGTTATGAAAAGTTAAGTTAAGTCAGATATAACAAAGCAAATGTATAATAAAACTGTCAAACAAGTAACTTGTTAACAATGAAGAAAAGCTATTAAGTACAGAGGATCACATTTTCCTGTAAATTGCTTTTTTTAAATATTCTTTTCCCAAAGCAATAATGAAATTATGCAGTGCAAAATAAATATGCTTGTTTCTAATACAAGGTTTTGCCTTGTAAAGCAAGGGTTAACTTGATAAGATTTTGAAATGCTTGTGTGTAACTGCAAGACTGACAACTTATTTAAGGAAGCATAAAAACGGTTAAAAATAGATAAGTAATAATGGCTATGTGTCTATGGTGGGGGTACTACAACTTCTGCATTAATTGCTCTTATCGTCATTAGGTGGTGATGCTGTGGTAGCATTGTCGCTTCACAGTAAGATGCTGTCCGGTTCGATTCTCAGCTAGAGCATCTTCTGTGTGGTGACATGCATGAATGGGCGTACCTTCTTTGAAGGTTGTGCATCAGGGCTGGTAAGTCGGCACGTAAAAATCAACTACCAATCATTAGCGGACCGGAGTTCTGCTGTGGCGACCTCTAACCGGGAAAAAGCCGAAAGACACAACATCATCATTATAAGATTTGTGTTAATAAAAGTATTAATCAAGTAACAGCTGTTGGTAATGTTACATTATTTAAAGAAATAGCATTGAATGCAAGGGATTTGTATGTTGCAACAGACCAAGGGATTCAAAGTACTGAAGATCATATTTTGTTGCAAATTGTCTTACAATTTTCATGGGTCTTAAATAAAAAAGTGGGAAGTGATAGATATTGTGTAAATTAAAATGCTTTTCCTCAATATACTGTGTGTACAGTGAAAGGAAATGTGCAAGGCCAAACAGCAGTTTTCAAAATAATATGGTTTGCTTTGCAAGAACAGTTATGTTCAGCTTAGATATTAATAACATATAGCTGTGGGCATTACTGTAAATGCATCCTGTTATAAAAAAAAAGGAAGATGACTTTCTTGGCTTTCAGATGCAGAAATAAATAAATAAATAAAATGCAGACAGGTCAAGTGACGCAAAGATGATGTGGAGAGAATTTTGTGAAGTCTTCAGATACAGCGAGGACCAAAAAAGGGCATGAAATAACCATGGACTTTTTCATGACACAGACAGAAACCAGAAGAACAAGTCACAAGGACATTAAAAATAACATTGATTGAAAAGAGTATATAAACTGGACAGTATGTTTCATTCAGGGGTGACGTCTTAGACTAAGTGTGTCTTAGTCTATTCATCTGTCTAGCTGTGTTATAGAATTGAAATAGCTCTAACAGAATTAACTGTTTGGCAAGAATTTGTTCTGAGACAAAGTATAACAGATACAGTAGTACAGAGTTTGTCTGGTCTACCTTTGGACATTTTCTTCAGTGACATTTTCTTCAAAAAAGAAAATAATACATTTCTTCACATAGGAAACTCCATTGTGAGACACACAGATGTCCCACTCATCTGGCTGGGTAAAGAGAGAGTGACGGTCAGTTGCCTGTCAGGGACCAAAATCCTTCGGCTCACACACATACTTAAATTGTTGAACCAGAAGTATCAGTATGACTCAGTCATAGCCCATGTGGGTGTAAGTGACATGAGACATACCTCCCTGGACTATATGAAGACAGATGTGATAGAGCTCTCAAACTATGGATCCCAGGCCTGTGTGAACCTAGCAATGATCAATATTCTGCCTTCTCCAAGGATTATACCACAATATAAACAGAAGATAATTGACTTTAATAATTTACTTAGTTTTTGGTATCATTTAAATGTGGTAATGTTTTCTTTGGAAGATATGCTTGACAGACTGTGCTGGTTTGCTTGATGGTTCTGCACCAGTCACCTCTAGGTTTTCATATATTGGCTAAAACCTTAATCTCTCCATAATGTCTTTTTAGGCATTGCTAACCTGATAAATCTTTTGACATACCAAATCCAACGAATGAAAATCTAAAGACATTATATCTTAGTGCCAGGAGTCTAAGTGCCATGGAGAATGCAAATATTTGTGCAATTACTGAGACTTGATTCAAAGCCATGGAGAGCACCCTGCAAGTGCAGGGATATAATGTCTTCCACACGTTTAGACCACTTAATGAACAACAAGGGGCAAAAGTTGGAGGTGTCTCTCTTTACATCAAAAAGAAACACATCTTAAGGTTGGTTAATAAGTATGATGTGCTTGAGCTTCTCCACATCCAAATTACCATAACCAAAGTCCCATACTAAATCTGTGCAAGCTGTAAGTCCCCATCCATGACCCATAAACCCAAAACACTTGCTTAAATGTTTTTGAGACACTCTCCATTCAACCAAATACTATAATCATGGGGGACTTTAACTATCCCACCATAAACTGAGAATCTTACATGATCCCTAACATGCAGACTCAGAGATTCATTGGCCTTGTAAAACCTAACAGCCTGGACCAGCTTGTCTGTACACCCACTAGGGATGCAAGGATGCTTGACAAGGTCCTCAAAAACATAGGAGAATGTTGCACCATACCTACTTTTATGTCCTCACTAGTCAGGTCGGACCATAAAGCTGTTTGTTTGTATTTAATTTTGTTTTGTATTATTCGGTTTAGTATATGTGACTGTGATTAAGATCAAAACTGACATTTTATAGTTAAGAATGGCATGATTTATGCACATAAATGATATTTGATGTTGTTGAATTTCAGTAAAGCTTATTTATTGTATTTAACATTTGTTTACCAGGAAAGTTCGACTAGGACAGAGCCTATTTTCAACGGAGGCCTGGGTAGAAACATTCCAGATGCACATCTTTGGAATGTTGGAGAAAACTGGATCACCCAGAGGAAACCTATGCAAACACATGGAGGACAAGCAGACTCAACACAGAAGGCACCCCAACCAATAGTTGAACAGGAGAACCTCTTACTGTGAGGCGACAATGATGACCACTGCACCACTGCACTGCCCACATCTAATTATCTGCATATAGTTACAGAATTAGCTGACCTGAGTTAGCTGTGCAGACAGCTGCAAAAGATAGTGCAGTAAACATTGCAAAAGGACTTCTGATGCATTTTTTTCTCTCTAAACTAATGGCAACAGTCACATAAGGCAGCCATTCTTCTGTTTTGGTACACCTGTATTTATACAGCATCAACAAACTACAATAAATGCAAAAGGTGGCTGTCCATGAAAACAAAAGCGAGATCCCAGCAATGGAAAAGCACCCTCCTCAGCCTCAACAGGCAAATAAGATAACTTGTCAAATCCTCTAAAGGTCTCTTTGAGGAAAAACTTAGCTAGCATAGCCAAGAATAAACATAAGGCCTTTTACAGCTATGTACGTAGCCTAAAAGGTAGGACCCAAGCATGTGTAGAACTAGTGACCAATGGTATCATACACACTAACCCCACAGAGAAAACAAACCTGCTAGTGGATAGGTTTGGTGAAAATTTCATCCCGCATCCCTTCAAAATCTATCACAAACCTTGCCCCAAACTTCCCTTCCACTGTACATATCTGAAGAACAAATCAACAAAGCCTTGTCCAAGGCAAAAAACACAGCCTCTATGAGATGAGACGGCATCCCAGGCTGTCTTCTAAGGGTCTATATTATGTTGCCAAAATCTGTTTACAGCACATATGGCATAATTGACCCTTAAACAGCAAAAACCCACTAATGCAAACAGCCAGGTTAGCAATTTTTTTTCCAGGAAAAGAAATTGCTTAGCCATCGCCATGAAATTGCCCTTTACTCCAGTGTAATGTGATCTTAGAGTTAGTATATTTAGTTGGGGATGTGTGGGGGCACAGCCTTCCACATCGGGGGGTGTGAGGGACAAAGTCCCCCACTTTGTAGTGATTTATGTTCTGTGTCGTATTTGGTTGGTCTACCGATTTTTTCCCTGGGAAAAAAATCAGTGACCTGGCCATTCGCGTTAGTGGGTTTTCAGTGGTTAAGGGTCGATGTTGCTGTAGTTGCTGCAAACAGCTTTCTGCAACCTGTCTTCTAAACAAGCTAAAACATGAACTAGCATCATCATTATGTACTCTTTTTAATTGTAGTCTAACCACAGGCTTTGTTCCTGCATAATGGAGAACAGCAACAGTTATTCTCCTCCACAAATGTGGCCTAGCAACAGACCTAGGGAATTACAGACCCATAAGCCTGACCAGCCTCATCTGTAAGGTCATGGAACATATCATACAGCCTCATCTGTAAGATCATGGAACGTATCATTATGGACCTCATAAGCCTGACCAGCCTCATCTGTAAGGCCATGGAATGTATCATTATGGACCTCATAAAAGGTCTGAATGGAGAGATGACAAAATCAGGAAACGGAGAGAAGTATTGCTGGAACTGAATTTATCCTCAAGTCTTGGTGAGTACCTTCACAAGGTGGAACCTGTTTTTCAAAGTCTCACCAAGACGACACTGATATATAGATTGTATTTTATATAGCATATATCATGAACAGAAGTAGTTTCAAAGATAAAGATAGCTGGCTGCACAAGTCCCAGGATAAAAAAGTGCCAAATCCTGGTAGGCATACTGGTACCAGGACTGGAAAAAAATTACAGTGTAGAATCCTCAAGACACAGAAATATTCCTACAATGAGGCTAGGCCAAGCCCACGGGGAGGATGGCCTGTTGTAGAAGGAAATAGTAGTCCACACAAATCACAAAAACTGATAGGCCAAAAAAGAGCCATACAAATGACAGAGTGGACTATGGAGGACAGAAAAGAAATTATGTATTGTTACTATTATGCAAGAAGCCCAGAATTTCCAGACAAAAGAAATACGAAAAGATTAAGAGAGAAAACAGAGGGAAAAATACTTCCACAAGAAAAACTATCAGAAGCTTCAAGTAAAAATGTGTGTTCAGTAATACAACAGATCCATGAAAAACACTATATAGACCAAGAAAATTCTGTCATTTGGAAAAAGGACCGATTGAGGAAGTGCAAAAATTTAAAGAACAAAATGTACAGGCATTTGAAGTGTGCAGCAAAGACATATGGCCACGGGAAAGAAACAGATATCTGATATGGTGCAATATTTATAGGTTTATAGGTTCATAGGTTCATAGGTTCATACTAGGCTATCTGCCCTAGGGCATTTATAAGCCTAGCCAGAGTGTGTTTGGCTTTCGCCACCCATTTTAAATTAATTTTGCTATGCCCTTTTTCGAGGTTAGTATACTGTGCCTCTGTCTAACAGTGACACAGAAGTGATACCCAGGGTAAACCTACGATCTCCCATCCACTCATCAAGATTCCTCTTGAAGAGAGTCAATGAGGGACTCTGCTTAACCTGGACTGGGATTTTATTCCAGAGTGAAGGGAGCCTCTGGGTTATGAATCTGTCCCTCCAGCATGTCCTATTTATTTCAGTGCTGAGGTTCAAGTCTCTCGAGCACATAGCTCGATGGGATTTGGATTTTTTGAGGTGCAGCATGTTCATTAATTCCAGGTTGGACATGGCTTTATACGTCAGGCACAGATCGCCTCTGAGCAGGCGGTATGCCACTGAGTAGAGCTGGAATTTCTTTAACCGGGCAGCATATGGCATCTGTTTGAGCCCTTTGATCCTCTTGGTGAGGTACTTTTGGGGTCTTTCCAGTTGCTGCAGGTGTCTGGTAAGGTACATCCCAAAAGGGGCATTGTACTCAATTATGGGCCTGATGAGGGATGAGTAAGGAGGCACGATGACCCCCCCTGATCTAGATGTGAATCCCTTCATGATTAGGTGGGCTATATAAAATGTTTTTCTAACCACTTTGGCCACATGGCTGTCAAATGAGAGATTGCTATCAACTTGGGTCCCCAGGTCCCTAATTACTTCTTCTGTACTTAATGGATTACCACCTATGTGGTAATTTGTGGGCACTTTGTTTTTGCCAAAGGGGATGACTATACACTTTTTGGCGTTTAGCTTGAGGCCATGGCTCTGGCACCAGTTGTCTGTTTCTATGAGGCCCTTTTGGAGGATGCTTGTGTCAGCTGGAGAGTCGATTATGGCGCCCAGTTTGCAGTCATCTGCGAACTTGGTCAGCCACAGTCCTTCCGTGTTGGTCTGTACCCCCGAGAAATATATACTGAACAAGAGAGGTCCCAGGACTGAGCCTTGTGGGACGCCACTTGTAACTGGTTTGGAGTCTGACATGGCTCCAGCAATTCTAACCATGTGGGTTCTGTCCTTGAGCCAGTTTGCAACCCATCTAGTGATATAGGGGTTTATATTTAAGCTGGTGAGCTTATCTATAATGCCCGAGTGGGGTATTGTATCAAAGGCTTTTGCGAGGTCCAGGTAGGCTGTGTGGACCACCTTCCCCTCGTCAATGGCCTTGGTGACTGTTTCAAAGAAATCAACCAGATTTAAGAGGCAGGATCTGCCCTTAACAAAGCCGAACTGGGTAGGATCCAGTGTCTGCAGGTCCCCAATATCTTTATTTATGAGGTCCATGATGATCCTTTCCATAGCTTTGCAGACCAAGCTAGCCAGGCTTATGGGGCGACAGTTTCCAGGATCCGTTGAGGCACCACCTTTGTGGAGAGGGACCACTGTTGCTGTATGCCACTCTTTGGGTACATATCCTGTAGTAAGGCTGAGATTGAACAGTAGTTTTATGTTTGGGTTTAGCTCTTCTTGGAGTTCATGTAGGACGCAGCCCGGGACACCATCTGGTCCCATTGATGCTGTGTTTTTTGCTTTGGAGAGGCCAGCTCTTACCTGAGCATCTGAGATGTCAGGGGGGGCAGCACTCTGCTGGGATAGATATTTGCCCTTTTGGTGGGGGGGGGGTTGCGCTGAACCTGTCAGCTAGGATGTTGGCAATGTCTGTGGGTTTGGTGAATTTTTTTGTCATTTTGGACTAATTCTGAGCATATCTGGGAATTCCCACACAGGTTCCTAACATAACTAAAGAAAGCCTTGTGATTATCCTTAGTGTCCTGTGCAATTTTTCTCTCGAATCTGGCCTTAGACAATTTTATGAGTGCTCGTAGTTTTTTTCTAATACTGATCAGAGACGCCTTCCCTTTTTGGGATTTTGCTCTATCAGGTAGTAGCTTCCTCCTTCTATTGTATAGTTTGTTTATGGCTGGGGTCCACCAGACAGGATGTCTGCCTTTGGAGGATTGGGTCTTGGTTTTATTTGGGATTGCATGATCCATGCATTCCTGAAGGTGTTCATAGAATGCGTTTATAAAGGATTCTGCGGTCTGGGCCATATTTTCCACAGGCCCGGGGGCTTTGAAGGATTCCACCTCGGTTTTGAGGAGTGTGAAATTTGCTTTAGAGAAGTTTTTCACTGTGGTTTTCAGGGCAGGGGGTGGAGTCGGGATGTGAATATCCAGTGAGATTAGTTTATGGTCTGATCTTACCAGTGAGGGATACACTTCTGGTATGGAGCATAGAGTCCCCGTGTTGGTGATGATCAGGTCCAGTATGTTTTCCCCTCTTGTGGGAGTGGTAACAAGTTGTTCCATAGCATTTGAGTTTATAAATTCTAGGAACCTTTGGGCTAGGGTGTTGGAGCTAGAGTAATGCTCCCAGTCTATGTTTGGGTAGTTGAAGTCGACCAATATAACGGTGTTTGGAGAGACCTTCATATTTTCCAGTGTTCTCAGGAAGGCCGAGTGGGGTTCCTGGGTTTGGGAGGGTGGTCTGTAGCAGGCTATAAACTGGAAGGCAGTTTTACCCACTGTTAGTTGCACATGGATAGTCTCTGAATATTGATACTCCCCCTCCTTTTGTGGTTCAGTCCAAGTTTTGGGGCCGAAAAGCATGGTATGAGGTATAACCTGATAGTGATGGGGTGCTCTCAGGAGCCTTGAACCAGGTTTCTGTTACTGCACAGATATCGATGTTCTCCATGCTAAGGAGAGTTTCGAGTGCATGCATCTTGAGGTTTAGACTTCTGGTGTTGAGTAGCATTACTCTTAGTTTCTTATCCCTTGTGATACCTATGGAGGTGGGTTTGTCTTTTGAGCCTTGCCTAAAAAAGGCACTATGGGGGTAGCAAGAGCCTTTTCCAATATCCGAAATCCCAGGGGTGACAGGTGGAAGCCGTCCCTAGTGAAGCATCGTGGCTTGTCGAGCATGTCATCCCAGGCTGACAGGCATTGGATCCCCTTTGAATGACACCAATACTTAAGCCAATTGTTGAAATTGATCATCTTGTCTTCATATTGTGGCATCATTCTTGGTGAGGGTAAGATGCTACTCAAGGTCAGGGTCATACCGGCCTGGGCTACATGCTCAGAGAGCTCCTCTATGTCTCTTTTCATGTAGTCCAGGGAGGTACATCGCGGGTCATTCACACCAGCATGGACAATGACTGAGTCATATTTGTACTTGCCTTGGAGTGACCTGCGTGCTTGTGTTATATGGCAGATCCTAGCGCCTGACAGGCAGCTCACCATGACCTTCTCCTTGTTCAGCCTGGTGAGTGGGACATCAGTGTGCCTGACAATAGAGTCACCTATTACAAGTGTATCAGGTGTGTTGTTTAGCCTTAAGGGCTGTGACTGTTCGGCACAATGGCTTTGTGAGCTATGTGTTGCACGTGTTTTGTTTTGGGGTAGCGGTTGCTTGGGTGTCTGCTTTGGAGGTCTCTGCTGCTTAAGCAGATTTTTATTTAGAGCCTCCGAGTATGTTTTTGTGTGTTTATGTGTTTGGTTTGCTGTCGTGGTAGGTCTATGTGAGACTGGAATTGTAGTGAGTGTGGTTTCCTTGTCCTTCTGACTGGTTTTGCCAGTACTGAGTTGAGAGAGCTTAGCCTCCAGTATGGCTATATGGTTGCATCTCTCACATGGTTGGAATTTGTTGGGAGGAGGAGAGGGTTGTCTGTGTACATGAGGCAGTTGTAACATTGCCTCAAGATTCCCAGATTCACCAGCTGGACCGGAGAGGAGATTGACAACTGACCTTTGGACATGCTAGAATAGTATTGGGAATTCCCTTATAATTGAAAAAAATGGGCCAATGGGGAATGAGGTACTCAAAGGGAGTTTGTGAGGGTATAGTGCTTTTAATATTTTAGTGCTGACTTATATAATTGCTTTAGTGAATAAGTGCCAGGTAACTTAAATGCAGTGTGTTACAGGTAACTTATATGCAAAAATGACAAACAGTAACTTTCTTTCAAGTGAAACAAGGAAATACGTACAGTAAGCAATGCAGATATCACTAGGGATCCACAGAAGCGCTGAAAAGCTGTGTTTTAGGTGGAATTAGCATTTCAGGGAAATAACAAGCAAACAAACAACAAGCATACAAATAAAGCTAGATTCAGCAGGCCTGGATCTAGTCTATGCTACAGTAAACAAGGTGTACCAATTTCAGTAAGAAATATCTCAAATATGCAGGCACTATAAGCCTCTAACCAGAAATTCCCAGCTCAGAAGGGCAGAGTCCAGCCTCTCCTCCCACAAGAGTGCAGACCACAAACCTTCTTAATGTAAAATGACTGGCCTGAAGCGCAAGTACTTAAACCAGAAGTAATATACTTTTAGAATAACAGACACTGAGCCTTCAATCAGCAGTTCCCAACTTAGAAGGATGTAAGCTACCTGTCCTGCCAAAACAGTGCAGACCACAAACCTTCTTAATGTAAAAAAAAAATGGTCTGAAGCCCAAGTGCTTAAACCAAAAGGCTTAGAATGATAGCTACACTTTAATCAGGTTACTATCAAGCAGTAATAAATACAACTGAATAATTTTAAGAAGGCCTGGATTAGTGCTCAAATTATACAAATAAAGCTAGATTCAGCAGGTCTGGATCTAGACTGTGCTACAGCAAACAAGGCACACCAATTTCAGTAAGAAACAGTTCAAATATGCAGGCGCTATAAGCCTTTAACCAGAAATTCCCAGCTCAGACGGGCAGAGTCCAGCCTCTCCTCCCACAAGAGTGTAGACCACAAACCTTCTTAATGTAAAATAACTGGCCTGAAGCCCAAGTGCTTAAACCAGAACTAATACACTTTTAGAATAACAGACACTGAGCCCTCAATCAGCAGTTCACAACTTAGAAGGATGTAAGCTACCTGTCCTGCCACCACAGTGCAGGCCACAAACCTTCCTAATGTAAAACAACTGGTCTGAAGCCCAAGTGCTTAATCCAAAAGACTTAGAATGATATCTACACTTTAATCAAGTTACTACCAAGCAGTAATAAATACAATTGAATACTTTAAAGAATGCCTGGATTAGTGCTCAAGTTATACAAACAAAGCTAGATTCAGCAGGCCTGGATCTAGTCTATGCGACAGCAAACAAGGTGTACCAATTTCAGTAAGAAGCAATTCAAATATACAGGCACTATAAGCCTTTAACCAGAAATTCCCAGCTCAGAAGGGCAGAGTCCAGCCTCTCCTCCCACAAGAGTGCAGACCACGAACCCTTTTAATGTAAAATAACTGGCCTGAAGCCCAAGTGCTTAAACCAGAATTAATACACTTTTAGAATAACAGACACTGAGCCCTCAATCAGCAGATCCCAACTTAGAAGGATGTAAGCTACCTGTTCTGCCACTACAGTGTAGACCACAAACCTTCTTAATGTAAAACAACTGGCCTGAAGCCCAAGTGCTTAAACCAGAATTAATACACTTTTAGAATAACAGACACTGAGCCCTCAATCAGCAGTTCCCAACTTAGAAGGATGTAAGCTACCTGTCCTGCCACCACAGTCCAGGCCACAAACGTAAAACAACTGGTCTGAAGACCAAGTGCTTAATCCAAAAGACTTAGAATGATAGCTACACTTTAATCAAGTTACTACCAAGCAGTAATAAATACAATTGAATACTTTAAAGAATGCCTGGATTAGTGCTCAAGTTATACAAACAAAGCTAGATTCAGCAGGCCTGGATCTAGTCTATGCTACAGCAAACAAGGTGTACCAATTTCAGTAAGAAGCAGTTTAGATATGCAGGCACTATAAGCCTTTAACCAGAAATTCCCAGCTAGAAGGGCAGAGTCCAGCCTCTCCTCCGACAAGAGTGCAGACCATGAACCCTTTTAATGTAAAATAACTGGCCTGAAGCCCAAGTGCTTGAAACAGAATTAATACACTTTTAGAATAACAGACACTGAGCCCTCAATCAGCAGTTCCCAACTTAGAAGGATGTAAGCTACCTGTCCTGCCACCACAGTGCAGACCACAAACCTTCCTAATGTAAAACAACTGGTCTGAAGCCCAAGTGCTTAAACTAAAAGGCTTAGAATGAGTTACACCAAGCAGTAATAAATACAACAGAGTACTTTTAAGATGACCCAAAAGCAAAATAAAGTAGGAAGAAACACAAATACAGTAAAAGCAGATAATTTTTTTTTTTGAGTGAGCAAATGAGATGGGTCCTGGAGTTACAGGACAGAAACAAGTGCAAATGCAGGCCTTCAAATCAGAAAGTTGAGAGAGATGGAAGACCACCCAAATGGCCAATAGCTACAAATTCTGGGCCAGAACCACTCCTTATGTGGTAGACAGGTTACCTAGTGCTTACCACTCCCACTGATAAGCTAGAAGGCTTCCCTCCAACACAGAAAGGCTTGGGGGCTCAGAAGCTTACAAATAGTCCTGGATACAGCAAATCTGTATCTGGAACAGTAATTACAGGAAAGGTAGGAAACAGGCTTACAATTTTTTTTTCAGAAAAGTAGCAAAAACAGTAGTAAAAACAATTCACATGCAGTGCAAGCTGGCACACTTGAGTATGTAGCAATATTAGTCCAGACACAGTTTGAAAAAATTTAATTAAATTAAAAAGGACTAAAAGCAAGTGCAGAATGGGTTTATTAGGTAGAATGCGGTAAAGAGATGGGACTGGGGGAGTGTCCTAGATCAAATCTACAGTGGGGCGGGCACTGCAAAAGCCACCAAATTTAAACTACAACCAAGAACAGGGGTGGGGAAAAGTTTCAACAGAGATGTGAGGAATCAGAGTGCAAATTATAAAACCAAAAAATATATACTGATCTCTGTATATTTGCAGAACACTAAGACAACAGATATCTAAGCAACAATTTAGCTCTATAATACAGAATAATACAGAAAAATATACTCAGCTCTATATATTTGCAGATAGTCTTGTAAGGCTGTCTCTCAACACACAGGTTCCACTTTAAATGCAGGCTGCTGCTATTAACAGTTCAAATTAAGGGAACCTTGAGTTAACAACACACAAGCAATAGAAACCAAAATGAGGGGGTGGGGAAGAAAGTTTCAACAGAGATGTGAGGAATCAGAGTGCAAATTATAAAACCAAAAAAATATATACTGATCTCTGTATATTTGCAGAACACTAAGACAACAGATATCTAAGCAACAATTTAGCTCTATAATACAGAATAATGCAGAAAAATATACTCAGCTCTATATATTTGCAGATAGTCTTGTAAGGCTTTCTCTCAACACACAGGTTCCACTTTGGAAAAAGACAAATTAATCAACACAAAAAGGCAGTCCCAAAGATATTTGAAAATAAATATTAGCAAAGGCACCCAGACATGAAAAATTTCACAATTAAAAAAATAAGATCACAAAAACGGAATGTAGAACAGAAGATTACTCAAGTAGAAGTTAAAAAAAAAGAAGCTGAAGATATGGAATATTTGTGATGCAAAGAATTCAGTGTAGAAAGTCTAACACAGGTCATATCATAACATGATGCAACAGCCAGTCCCCAAAGTAAGGAGAAACAAGAGGAGCAGAAGACATCTGAAGACAAAATATGGACATGGAAAAGAAAAAGAGATTTTATATGGTGTAACATTTATGCAAAAAGAGCAACACCAAAGATATTTTAACAGAAATACAGGCAAAGACATCCATATAGGGAAAATTGTACAATATAAAAAATAAGAAAACAAAATGGAAAAGTAGAAAAGAGGATTAGTAATGGAGAAATTGAAGAAATAGAAACTGAGGTTATAGATTACCTGTAAAGTGAAGGATTTACTGTAAAACATTTAACTCAGATAACAACACAACAGGATAGAGAAATGGACACAAAAATTAAGGAGAAACCAGTGGAACAGGAAGCATCTAATCAGTTAATATATGATGATACTTTGGAACCTGATGTAGGAAACCAGTACAAATGTTCAGTTGGAGCTATACAGCAAGGGAAAGAACAGGAAACTGTGACAACTCTGACACAGTCAATGTTGTGGGGTGATAGGCCAGTGAGTTCCGATATGAAAGAGCAATGGATGACAATGGGTGAGACTGAAGAGAATGTGGCACAGGAAGATGCTCTGGAACTTTCTATGGAATGCCTGAATGTGTCCTCAGTTTAGAAGAAAACAATCTAAGAGAAGAGTCGCTTGATTTAATACAGATGGATAGACATATTAAGATCAATTAAAGAAATAGACTGCAGAAGGTCAATAAAATTCAAAAAGTTAGTAGCTTGATACAACAAATGACACAGTAATTATGACTGTCCATAGAGATTCATGCTATATAACAGAAGTAAATAGGATACATTACTGTGCAACCAAATTAATAACAGATAAAGTCCTTCCACAAGAACACAGGGTAGTGAGGTAAAGGATGGGTAGAAATCGAATGCCATCATGGATTATCAAATGGAGAAAAATATAAAGCAATTAAGAGAAGAAGTGCCACTATTAGAAGAGTATAGAAGAGGGAACAGATCAACAAACATACTCAGAAAAATAGTCATGATAAAAGCAATGTGCAGTATTACAACAGATCAGGATTTATCACACACTATCACAAATAATAAACTAAAAGTATCAGCACAGGCAGAAAAACTTAGAAGAGCAAAGAGAAATGTAAAAAATAAGCAATTTATTGATGAGCCAAAAAAGTTGTATAATAAATTGGGAAACAAAGTAAACAGAACTGAAAGACCCGCTCACCCCCCAAAAAAAAGTTATGAAGATCCTGTGGAGCATAACAAAGATGCTAAATAGATAGAAGCAGTAAAAGAAAGAACAAGAAGTTCAAATGTATAGCATGTGAAATGAGATGAAGTAACAGCCAGAGAGATTGAAACAAAGTTAAGAAAAGCCTCTAACTGGAAAACCCCACACCCAGATGCAGTACCTAATTTCTGGATAAAAGTATTAACATCTTTGCATGAAGATTTAGTCATGAGTAAGAACTATTTATATGTGTACCCTGAACAGACACCAGCCTGACTAAGAGGAAAAACAATGTTCCTACTTAAGAGTGAACCTGCAAGCTACCCTAAAAACTATAGACCAATAACTTGCCTTCCAACGACGTATAAACTATACACCAGAATTGATGCCAACAGAGTTTATAGTCATTTAGAAGAAAACTGAATTATGGCAATAGAACAAATGGTAATAAAATAAAGTCATATGGAACAAGAATCATTTGTTGTTAAATAAAGTCATAATGGAGAATTGTAAAAAGGGGAAGAATCTAAGTATGGCATGGATAGACTACAAAAAAGCATTTGACAGTATCCCACATTCATCAATAAAAGAGTGCTTAAAAATGTGTAAGATACACCCTACACTGATAAACTACATCACAGCAACCATGAAACAGTGTCAAACCACTTTGCAATTAAGCCATGATAAAGGACAAATTATTATTCCATGGATAAAAAAATCAAAGGGGTTATTCTAGGGTGACTCTCTGTCACCACTGCTCTTTTGTCTTTCCTTTAGCCCATTAAACTGTCTGCTTAACAGATTAGGTCATGACTATAATTTGGCTCCCAGAAAGTAACAAAGTGTGAAGACTTCTCATTTTCTCTTTGTAAATGATTTAAAACTGTATAGCTCATCAGATGAGGAACTGAAAGCAGAAGTTCAAGTAGTCAAAACTTTTTCAGATGATATAAGAATGCAATTTGGTCTTGATAAATGTGCAAAAGCAACTTTTAAAGCAGGAAAGCTGCACCACCAAGAAAACATCAGTTGGGGACACGAATGTGATATAAAAGAACTTGAGCAAAAGGGAGTGTATAAATATTTGGGAATTGATGAAGGATCAACAACAAAACATGAACAAATACAAATAAAATCCTGTCCTAACTTACAGTTTTGGAGTGATTGACTGGCCCCAAAATGTGTCAGATTAGATAGGAAAACAAGAAAAATGCTTTATGCTCAAATGATTTATAAAAATCAGTTGTTGTTTGTCTTTTTGGCTTTTTCCTGGTTAGGGGTGGCCACAGCGGAACTCCGGTCCGCTAATGATTGGCAGTCGATTTTTATGGTGCTGAGTTGCCAGCCCAATGCCCCACCTTCAGTGAAGGCACACCCATTCACACATGTCTTTTGGAGGCCACTCGACCGCGGGGAGGACATGCAGACTCCACACAGAAGGCACTCCAGCTGAGAATCAAGTAGGAGAACCTCTTGCTCTGAGGCAACAATGCTACCACTGTTCCACTGCGGCTTCGTGATTTATAAAAATCAGTGCATGCCAAAATTATATATGCCTCATTCTGAAGGAGGTATGGGCCTCCTTGAAATTGATTACATGTATAAATCTGCAATGTGGGACTGCAAACATATATGCTGACCTCACAAGACCCAAACATAGTGAAAGTTTTGAAACATGAGGAAAATAAATCTAAGATGATTTCCCTGCTTAGTTTAGCACAGGCATATCTGCTTCAAGCAGGAATGGAAATCAAGCCAGAAGTAGATAAAAATCAGGCAGCAACTGAATGTGCCAAAAAACAAAAGAAAGAATACAAAGTGAAGGATCAGATGAGAAGAAAAAAAATGTAGGAAATGAATAAATATAGTTGCAAGTATAGAAAACTCGTGGAACAACCTCAAGTTGATCAGGATCGAACACAGGAATGGTTAAGGTGAGGCAAATTCAAACCAAAAGATGAAAGGTTAATATTGACAGCCCAAGATAGTGAACTATGTTCACATTGGTTTACAAAGTTCATTGAACATGTGGGAGAAACAGACAAATGTAGGTTTTGTAAAATATAACTGGAAACAGTTGCACACCATGTTGCTGGTTGTGAAATACTAATGGCAGAAGTGTATACTGAAAGGCATAATAATGTGGCAAGACTGTTGCACTGGGGATTGTGCAAGCATTATAATACTGAAGTAGCTGAAAAACACTGGAAAGATGAGCCACAAAGTATCATAGAAAATGATGAAGTCTACATCACATGAGATCACCCATTACTAACAGTTCAAAAGATAGATGCAAAAAAAACAGATAAAGTGGTCCACGAAAAGAAGACAAAAGTAGCATTGATCATTGAAATCTCTACTCTCAATTACTATAATGTCTTTGTATAAACAGAGACAAAAAGTCTTAAAATATTAGGATTTGCAGGCAGAAACAAAAGCAATGTGGAAGAAAGAAACCCAGACAGCTCCAATAGTAGTAGGAGCAATGGGTCTTATAAAAATGAATCTACAATCATATTTAGATATGTTACCAATACATGTAACTCCATATGAATTGCAGAATGAGTCATTACTAGGCACACTGTGGGTGTTGCGAAGAGCACTTCTGGCTAACATCAAAGACTGAAACAATACTAATTTCATGAACTTTAATCATACTTTGACATAGGTAAGGGGTCAATTCCCATTATGGTATTAGAAAACCAAAAGAGTTAAAAAAAAAGAGACCTCATAAAGACATAATGACTTCCAAACCTTGCATCCTACTCAATTTGGCTTCGTCAAGGGCAGATCCTGCCTGTTAAATCTTGTGGATTTTTTTTTGATAATATGACCTCATTGATGAGGACAAATCTGTGCACACAGTATACCTCGACTTGGAAAAGGCTTTCAACACAATCCCACACTCAGGCATTACCGATAAATGTAGCAAACTGAATGTAAACCCCGTTGTTGTAAGATGGGTTGCTACCCTTTGTTGTAAGATGGGTTGCTAACTGCCTCACAAACTGGACACACACTATCAAAGTGGGCGACTCCACATTAACCAGCAGACCTCTTACCAGCAGGATGCCACAGGGGTCAGTGCTGGACCCCCCCTTCTGTTTGGTATATATTTCGTAGAAGCTCAGGTCAAAACTAAAGGGTTGTGGCTGACCAAGTTTGCAGACAACTACAAACTGGATGTAATTATTGAATCCACAAGTTATATTCTTGGGGCGGCACAGTGGTGCTAACATTGTCGCCTCACAGCAAGAGGTTCTCCGGTTCGATTCTCGGCTGGGGTGCCTTCTGTGTGGAGTTTGCATGTTCTCCCTGTGTTTGCGTGGGTTTCCTCCGGGTACTCCGGTTTCCTCCCACATTCCAAAGACATGCATCTGGAGCATTTCTCCCCAGGCCTCCGCTGAAAACAGGCTCTGTGGAACCTAGTCGGACTTTCCTGGTCAACAAATGTTAAATAAATAAATAAATAAAATAAATATTCTGGTAACCATCCAACCCATCATGTAAACCTTCATGGCTTCACCCAACTAGTCCAGTCGCCAGCCAGGATAAATAAAAACTCCAGCAAGCACACTACCCTGGATTGGATACTAGTCAGTAAGAGCCCCCAGTCATATACAACAGGCTGCTTATCAGATAGTCTCAGTGATCACTCCCCAACATTTCTACTCAAAAAATACCTATACCAAGCTAAACCTGTCATCTACCATCAAATACGTAAAAAACTAAACTTTAACCCACTCAGATTCATCTCATCCCTCAAAGAATGTAACTGGCATCCTCTAAAGTATCTCAGTCTTGATGACGCAGTTGAATGTTTTTAATACTACCTTCCTGAGCATCCTTAATTACCATGGCCCCATAAGACTTTCCAGAAACAAAGCACAACCCTCCTCATGGCTACAGAAAACCACTAAGTCAGAAATGAAAAATAGGGATAAAGCCTGGGAGCACTGGCGCAAAACCAAAACCCCCACAACTAGACAGAAATTCCTAGAACTACGCAATAGAGTCAAAAAGCTAATAAAACATGACAAATTCCAATACTACCAGTCTTCCCTAGACTCCTCACAACACAGCCTCAAACAATTCTGGTCCTCCATAAACTCCACCCTCCACCCAGGTAAAGTCAGTACCCCAACTCCTAAAATCCCTCACTCCTCAGAAAGTATTGCTACCTCATTCAACACACACTCCGCACAAACCATACTATCACTAGCTAAACAACACAACCCCCCTCCCCTCCAACCCACACCTTCAACTAGTAATCTCCCCACTGCCTTCTCTTTTTCTCCTGTACCTACCTCCAACATAAAAAACTCTTAACTAAACTTAAACCCACCAAATTAGCAGCAGACAACCTCCCAAGTGAATACCTACAAATTGCAGCTAATGCTCTGGCCTACCCAGTATCCATCTTGATTAACCAATCTCTGTCAGAAAGTTACGTTCTCACACTGTGGAAAGTATCACATATAATTCCCCTCCACAAAGGCGGACCCTCCACAGACCTAACCAATTACCGCCCCATAGCTATTCTCTCTCCACTCTCCAAAATACTAGAGAGATGCATACACTCTCAGGTCTCAGACTACCTCCTTACTAACAACCTCCTTTCCAATACTCAGCATGGTTTCCGACCAAACCATAGCACCACCACTGCCTTACTCTTCTTTACTAACACTATCCTTCAGCATAAAAACAATGGCTATCTCTCCTCTGCTACTTTCCTAGATCTATCTAAAGCATTTGACATGGTCCCACACAAACAACTTATCTCTGTCCTCAGTCACTTTTCCTTCTCTCAATCAATCACCAACTGGTTTCAGAGTTACCTGTCTGACCTCCAACAATCCATTGTATGGCAGAATGATATATCTCCCCAACTACCTGTCTCCATAGGGGTTCCCTAAGGATCCATCCTTGGACCCCTACTCTTCTCTGTTTACAACAATAATCTAGCCTCTGCCACCAAACATGGCACACTCATACAATACGCAGATGACTCAACCATCATCTGCTCAGCCCATTCCCTACCCAAACTGCAAAACGTCACACAGGAAGCCTTTTCCTCTGTTGAAACTTGGTTATCCAATGCCCAATTAATACTCAACCCAAGCAAAACTAAACTACTCATCTTCCAACCCACCAAACATACTCAAAACAACTCTCACTTTAACATCACTGCAAAAGACAACACCACTTTATACCCAACTGAACACACCAAATTGCTAAGAGTGGAAATAGGCAATAAACTAAAATTTGACATTCACATATCCATGACCATAAAAACGTCCACAAAAAACTAGGAGCGTTATACAGAAATAAGCAACTTCTCACCAAAGCAGCAAAGATTTCAATAGCAAATTCCCACCTTATCTCCACCCTACTTTATGCCTCTCCAATATATACCAACCTAAGGCAATGCGATCTAAACAAGCTAGAGACGTACTACAACAAAATTGCCAAATTTGCCACAGGGGCATCCTGCCGTAGTCACCACCCCTCCAGAATCTACTCCAACCCTATCGCACCACCAGACCTCTAAGATCCAGCAACAAAAATCACTTGCAGATCACTAAAGCCAATAACTCTGCTGGTGAAGCACTATTCTCTTGCACCATAGCCAAATTATGGAACTCCCTCCCACCCACAATTACCTCCATACCATCATGCACCCACTTCAAAACTTTACTAAAAGCGCACCTAAAAACATGCTGGCTATGCCCTTGCAACTCCCACTCTAATATCACCCACCCCATCCAACCACTACCTTTCTTTCCACTCCACTAACTACCTTGATTATAGCAAGCTCAGATGCTCATAAGCCTAGTACTTATTATACAGCAGGAACTTCTTATTGTAACATTTGTTATTGTCTGTTATGTACTTCACAGATAAAAATTCTAGTTGTCTACTGATGTACTATGTTCTTCATCTGTAAATATGTTGTAAGTAATTGCTATGTTAAATTTCCAATCGCTATGTAATCCAATGTAACTGCTGTCTGTTTATTTTAACTGTGGAGCTTTTCTCCCTGGGCCTCCGCTGAAAATGGACCTATGTCCAGTCGGACACTCCTGGTCAACAAATGTAAATAAATAAATAAATAAATAAATAAATGTCAGTATACTCTAGGAGGGTCTTATGCAGACCAATGACTGGTATCTTAGTCATGGTCTCAGACTGAATGCAAAGAAATGCATCATCATTCCCTTCAGCAGAAACAATGTCCCTTCGCACTATCAAATCAACAACAATACCTTAAGTATCCATGAAGTGGTAAGGGACTTGGCTTCACAAGATGACCGCTTTCTTAACTTTGACCACCATGTGTCTGCTATGGTAAGGAAGGCATTCTACACAGCATACTTGATTAGTAAAGGCATTGCCTCGAGAGCAAAAAAGGTTATAACCCTTCTATACTTATCACTAGTCAGGCCCATAATTGAGTATAATGCCTCATTCGGCATGTACCGTTCAAAGCACCTGCAGCAATTGGCAGAGGTTTCTAACAAAGAAGATCAGGGGACTCCAACATGTGTCGTACACAGACTGACTAAAGTCCCTGTCACTATACTCTGTATCATATAGACTTCTTAGGGGGGACTTATGCCTGGCTTACAGAGGAATCTCAGAACCAAACCTAATGAACTTGCTGTATATCCATAAATCAAATGAGACTAGGGACACCTGTTCCAGGGACCTAAATATGGCCTGTGACTTGAACAAGACATGCTGGAGGGACAGATTTATCTCCCAATGATTACCGCATCTTTGGAACAGGCTGCCTATTTGTGTGAAAGAGTGCCTCTATGACACTGTTCAAAAGGAACCTGGACAAGTGAATGGGACACCATAAATTCTTCCCGGTAAGAATTTATGGGGCACTATAATTTCTTACCAGGAATAGAGCCCACAGCATTCCTGGACATGGGCAGTCATTTCTAAATGCAATCTTGGGTATTACTAGCATCTATATGGTATTACATTGGGATGAAATGGCTAGGCTTGAAATGACCTCCGAATCAATAGCCTAGTAATCTCCTATGATCCTATACTATATGGTGTTCGATAACAGAACATCATGTTATTGTCATATGCATATGGCAGAGGAAACTAGCATAAGATCTCCCTCCCCACACCCACAGCCATACACATTTTGCGTACTCACAATGGTTGACTGATGAAAAGTTGTTACATCATGCCAGCTCAGTGCAGCTTGCTCTAAACAGCTCTTCTTACCTTAGAACAAATGCTTCACCCATACTACTCTCCATGCAACTGATGTCTGTTTCTAAATGCAGGCTACTAATATACCGAGGTGTTTCATTTTAAAAATCTAATTCAAGAGTAAGCCCTTGTTGGTAATAAAACGCCATTCAAATTAAATTTGGAAAAGGCTGTTAACTTCTTTATCTTGCTAAAGAGGAAAACACTTTACATTTCTAGAAGGCACTACACTTATACTGGACAGTGCACTTAAATCAAAGGTCCAGATGTCCTACAAGCACCACGGCTTCACTGATCATGGTGTTTATAACATGCAAATGATGTAGAACAAAATCTGCTTTTGGATTCAAAGATACGGATATGGCATGAAATGTCTTCCAGTGATACTCTCTAAACTGCAGCAAGAACAGAGCTTTATGATTTTGAATGGAGCTCATACTTCTGCAGAACTTCCTCGGTATGCGACAGAGCACATCCATGCCTTATAATGTTATACCTCCCAGGAGTGAACAGGTTGACAGCTATTGATCCCAACTGACATACAGGGCTCATTACATCTCCAATGAGACCACCATCAATAACAAGACCAAGCCTGGGGCCAAAGATCCTGTAATTCCTCAGTTTTGAGCTCATCTGTTTCTGTCAGTTGATGTTAGCACTTGTTAAAGCTAAAAGTTCTTCACATGCATGGGCCGATTGCTGTAAGTCATGACCTGGTATACCTACTCCTACAAGAGGGGTAAAGGGATTCAAGTTTTTATTTAGTGTCTCCGATCTTTCAAGCAGAAGGGTTACAGGACCCGGTAGTAATTCCTAAAGTAAGTGGTCTGGAACTGTCACTTTACAAAACCTATACATCTGTTTGATACTATAAACACACATTGCCAAAGGTTTATTGCCATTACTGCCCTTAATTTCATAAATTCATCCAATGGCTTCCCAATTCTGTGCCAAACAGGCAATGCCTTAGATAGTATATGTTGCAGATGCTATTACTTCACCTCCCTTTAACACATTCACAGCTGAGCTCATGATCTCTCTCCACTGTCCGGTGCTGCAGCGACTCTCCACTGTTGGTACATTCCTACTGCTAACTACAGGTAATCGCACCACACGGAACTTCATTTCTATATACAAGACACTTGTAGCCAAAGACAGTTTTCACAGATGGCATGAAGTTGAACATATTGTTTAAAAAAAGAAGTTAAGTACTCACCATAACATTCCATTTTTGTTGTCCAGTATCTTGTCTTCAGTCTTGCTGCTTTGGGTTTGGAGCCAAAACCTCGGCTCCGACTAGGCCTATACTAAAGCTCGAGAGCTTCTACTGGCTTGAGGCTGAATGCCTATCCCATAGTGCTTAGCAGCTATTCCCCGATCTCATTTGAGAAGGAAGGTTCCCATGATATGTACAATATCCAAAAGGATAATATCTGAAAAAACTTATTGTCAAAAAATTGACAAGAAATGGCAAGAAGGAAATCAGACCTTATCTGAAAATTTCTGAGAAAAAAATCCTCAAGATTCTCCAGGCTGGGAGGGACGCAAGACTGGAGGCGAGATACTGGACAACAAACATGGAATGTTATGGTGAGTACATAACTTCTTTATGTTATGTTGTCCCATCTCATCTTCAGTCTTGCTACTTTGGGACAGAGTCCCCAGCACCTTTTTCTTGGGTGGCTCAAGGGAATAAACTCCCCAGGACAGTGGAACCAAAGGATGACCTGTTCTGGGAGGCCACATCTACTTTGTAATGAGTAATAAAAGTATGAGGGTTAACCCATGTAACAGCAGCACAAATTGAATCCAGTGGAAGTCTCGATTGAAAGGCAATGGAGGTAGATACTGCTCTAGTTGAATGCCCTTTGATTTTCACTGGTGGTTCCTTATTGTGGGAATCATAGACATATGTGATGGTTTCAGTAAGCCATTTGGACAAAGTAACTTTTGAAATTGCCAAACCTTTTTTATTTTCTGAATAGGAGACAAACAATTTGTCTGACTTCCTAAATTCTTTGGTTCGGTGCAAGTAAAAACGTAACTGTCTGTGCACATCCAGTTGATGGAGATTATACTCTACCCTGTTACTGTAGTTTGGAAAAAACACTGGTAATTCTATACTCTGGTTTAAATTGGCTTAATCAGTAAAAAAGAAGGAAACTATCTTTATGGAAGATCAAATAAGGTGGATGGATATATAAAGCTTGTAACTCTGACACTCAACTGGCAGAAGTAATTGCTGTCAGGAAAAGTGTTTTCCAAGATAAAAATTTTGCAAGAAACAAGCAGAGAGGACCTCACTCAAGGTAAAGCTGTTGAACAAAGTCATACCAAATGTAAAAAAAGCAGCTACCACCACTTGGAAAATGAATATTTAATCCAACAGCTCAATAAAAACAATAAAACAAAACAAAAAAATGCAAAGTTTGATGAGTGCTTTCGGGCTGTGCCCTTCATCAGATAAATTGCTCATATTCAAACACTCATTTAAAGTAACAACCAATCTGTGCTCAATACTGAAACCACCTTTTTTAAGGCAGATTTTAATGGAATGACATCATTAAGCCCTGCATGTCTATGTGCTGTAAGTTCTATTATCCATTTGGCCTCTTCATCATGGCCGGCCTTAAGCATAGGCGAACTAGGCGACTGCCTAGGGCGCCGTAAAGGCCAACCTCTTAAAGGGCGCATTTTTATTTATTTTGATTAACAAAGTTTGCGCTCTTCTCGTCGCCCTGCTGAAATGTAACCGGAAACCGGAACTATGGGGATGGGGTGAGCGCCCTCCCACTTACAGCTGCAGGTTGGCTAGAACAGCTTAAAAAAAGAAAAACTTACTTCGCGGTTCGAGTCTCCAAGCTTTTAGATTCCTGCGTGGCCCTTTAATTTTCTGTTTTTTTTTTCTAGACCCCTGATGTCATCACATGCAGGATGTGTGAGATGACTTCAGCTCCTGCAGAGTGCAGACCTGTCTGAGAGCACATGTTTCTTCCCCGGGCCAGCTTCTGAGGTAAAAATTGCTTCTTTTATTTACTTACAGCTGCAGTCAGAAGAAACTTTTCTTATTTTACAGCACCCCCCCCCCCACACACACACTCGGCTCCTCATTAATTTTACTGCGTTAAAAACATTTTGTTTTACCTAATGGCTGCAGTAAACAAACTGTATTTAACATTTATGGTATTACCTTGTGTGTTAACGGCTGCCGGCAGGAGAAACCTTAATAACCCTTAATTAGGCTATTACTTATTTAACTCGTACTTTAGCAGGAGACTGAAACATTGAAAAAATCTTATCTTAGTTACTTATCTGTGTGTGTCGTTGTGTACTTCACTGGGTGTTAATGGCTGCAGGCAGGAGAAATTTTACTTATTTGACAGCACGTTTTTCATCCCCGGCTCGGGTTCTCAAGCATTACTTTTATTGTGTGTTAAAAACATTTTGTTTTACTTAACGGCTGCAGAAAACTGTGTTTAACATTGATTTATGGTATTACCTTACATTATTCATCATTGATTTATGGTATTACCTCTTGCAGGCAAGAGAAACCTTAACCCCTTAACCTTTTAGTTACTGAATGCATACTTTTGCAGAAGAAACTGAAACATTGGAGAAACCTTTTGCTTATTTAACTGTGTGTCATCGTGTGCTTTACTGTTTGTTAATGGCTGCAGGGAGGAGAATCCTTAACTTTTATTTATTTAAGTCGGCCTTTTACTGTTAACTTTTTACTTAAGTTGTACTTTTTACTGTGTGTACAACTGCAGGCAGGAGAAACCTTAACCTTTTACTTTTTAAACTCATACTGTGTACAAACAGATGCAGGCAGCAGGCAGGAAAAAGTGGTGTGTGTTTTAATCTTGTAATGGCTCCAGGCAGGAGAAACCTTAACTTTTTACTTATTTAACTTGTACTGCATATGGCTGCAGGGAGGAGAAACTGATGTGTGTTTTAACCTTTTACTTATTTAGCTGCAGACTGATGTGTGTTTTAAGTTTCCTTTTACTTGTTTAGCTGCAGAATGTTGTGTGTATGTGAGATGGAGTTACTTTATGTATGGTGCATGCACATTTGTTGCATCCTTTATGGATGTGCACCTCATTCTCCCAGCATATTTGTTTTATGTTAGAAGATTTCAACACTGTCCTTGGACGATACTGGTTAGTATAAATGTTGTCCTGTTTTTCATATCTATTTTTGTTATTGTATACTGTTATAGTATTGCAAAGACAAACAGGTTTGAATGACTATCATCTCACTGTATCTACTTTTCTAGACATTACATTTGACTATATGTGGGTTATACTGTTATCTAACTGAATATTAATGGACTGGCTAATCTAACTGGAAAGTACAAGTAGAGTTTGATAAGGGGGGGCTCAGTCCACATATTTTTCTTCTGCCAAATCTGTTTGTTTTGTTAGTAGCGCAACTGGCAGAATGCTTGCTTTTGATGCAGAAGACTAGGGTTCTACTCCCCCATGAATGGATTGCTAATACTGTACTTTGTTGCACTTTTAAAGGGAGTGGATGCTGCAGTCCTGAGAATGTCCTCTTTGGCGGAGATACCTAGTAACTATGAACTTGTTATCAGTTTGCCCTCCTTCCATATTGCAGTATTACTAACTTATTTTTAATGCAACATAGGCAATTTATTCCTCAAGGGCAACAGGCACTTTATTTGCAGACGAAACAATGAAATATTAAGTTGCTTGCTAGCAGCAATCTGTTCATTAGTTATAGATTTTACAGATTTCTTTAATGTGGAATTACTTAGATGACATTTACTTCTGCAGAGAATGTGCATATTTACTGATACTGGTGGATTGTACAAGTTTGAGTAGACTTTTATGATGGAAATGTTCTGAACTGGGCAGTTTTGTCATTATTGGTTCATTTGTTTTATTTCTTTGCTTACTGGAAAAATGTTTAAAATAAGTTTAAAACACGGTCTAACAAGTGTGCTATATTATACAAGGAATGTGCCAGATGCATTTTCTATAAATATGGGTTTTCATGCAATTTCAGTGGCAGAAAATTTTGCTGTTCATGCTAAGCCTCTTTTCATTGTAAGATTGTATTGTTTATTAAATGGCTATCTGTGTTTGTGCTATTTTAGCTTAAGCTTCTGTACACAGGGAGGAGAGAGGTTGCTATTCTACTTTTCTGAGTTGTAAGGTTTGCTCGCCTACCCAGTGTAAATTAAGCTGTTTAGAGTAACCTAAGCAACCCTTTGAACCAAGGCACATAGGCTTCTATTTTCTGAAAACATGATTTTTATAGTAAAGTATGTGTGAAGGAGCAACAGATAAAGCAGGTTTATTAAAGGAAATTTCTATCTTTACTTGCAGTTTAAACTACATTACAAGGTATCCTTTCTTTTATGCATTTAAATAATTAAAGAAAATGACTTGACTGATTTTCTTGGGAAGTGAATGACTGCAGTGGCTTTTTTGGGGTGTGGCATACCTGTTGGCGTGGCTTGTAGGGGTGTTTCATGAGTATAACGTGGGTGGGGCTTAAGGGGCACCAGAGCACTACTTTGCCTAGGGCGCCATATCAGCTAAGGCCGGCCCATTCAGCGTCATTCACTATATCACCACCTCTGATGTTACTCATCATGTGCCAAATCACCATGAATTTAAAATAATGCCCTTGATGACCAGATATGTGTCTATACAGGGCATTGTGTTCATTTTTCAACCTAATAGCTGACAAATGATTTAATATCCTCTGCTTAAACATGCAGTTCATTTTCCCTATGTAGTAACAATTACATGTCTGACAAGTAGCAAGATAGACCACATTCGTGGTCCTGCAGTTAGCTCTGGTGTTGAAAGAATATACCCTGCCTGTAATAGGATGAACAAAATCGATGGCCCCATTAATGTATTGGCATGCCTTACATGACCCACATGGTCTAGTGCCTCTCCTCACTTCAATCCACTGTTTGTCACACATGCTCTCATTACCCAGTAAGTCTTTCAAGTTTTTATTCCTCCAGAAGCAAAAACTAGGTTCTTCTCCCACAACTTTCCTGATCCTCTCATCAGAAAGTAAGATTTTCTAATTTTGTCTGACTATATTACATGCCCCATGTATGTTGTTACTATATGTAAACATGAGTCTCATTTTACCACTCTGTCTCTGTCCATTGTTGACCGCAGAAACCCTCCCTGCATCATGTTTCAACCATGGACACATTCTATCCTTCCTGAAATCTCTATTGGTCTGTATAATCCACTGGACTTTCTGCCTATTGTAACCCCTTTCTATGAAATTACCTTCCAAGCATCTCACTTCCTCTTCAAAATTACTTTCCTCTGTACATAGTCTAGATACTCTCCCTAGCTGTCCACCAATGATGTTATCAAAAGTGAACCTGGGATGCATGCTGTCCTGTGTCAATATGCTGTTCTTCCAACATTCTATTCTGTATAGGGTTGTTGTGAACCCCCCCCCCCCCAATCTTGGATCACCCTGACATCCAAGAAGTCTATCTCTGTACTGGAAAAACTGACTGAAAATCTAAGAAAGGTTGTAGTTGGTTCTAACATTCATCAGGGTTTGTGAACAAGAAATCATGTTGTATTTACAAAATGAACATGGTAGGAAGTTTCATAACTTGACTGCTGCACAAAGACAGGCCCTAAAGGATTTACAACATAATACTCAGATAGTCATTAAATCAGCGGATGGGGGGGGGGTGATGAGTAAGAGATAGACTTCTTGGATGTCAAGGTGATCCAAGATGGGGGGGGTTCAAGACAACCCCATTGTTACCTGAGTGGAATTAATCCACCACAGTAAGTCCTTCTTGCAGGAAGGAGTTATGAAAATTTCGTGAGACATGGGTAAGTTATGCATGGACCATTGGGTGAAGAGCGGCCACTACAGTATTCTCTTGTGAAGTCATGCCATAGGAAGTAGTGTTATCATCGATGCCATAGAGTCTAGGACATTCAGCACAAATCTTGCCTGTACTCTGCTCTTGCTGAGTAAAATAATCACTTGACTGTGTAGCGTCTGTATCCTTTGTTGAGGTAGCTTCGCCAACACGCCGTTTGTATTTAAATCTGCACCAATGAATGTAATATGCTGTGATGGCAACAAGGCAGATTTTTCTGTATTTATAGTAATGCCTAGTTTTGAGAAAAAATGAATGGTGTAGCCTTTTGCTTTGACCAGTATTTGCTTGGTGGTGGCAGTTAGGAGCCAGTCATCTAAGTATGGAAACACCTGGAATCCTTGGTGTCTCAGATGAGCCATGACTACTGCCATGCATTTGGTAAACACCCTGGAGGCTGTGGTGAGTCCAAAGGGCAGAGCTCTGAACTGGTAATGACTGGCTCCCAGCCGGAAGCATAGAAATCTTCTTGAGCGCCTGTCCATTTTTATGTGGTAGTACTCATCCTGAAGATCTAACGAAGACATCCAATTGTCTTTTCCCAGGAACGCGGGTATAGAGTGCAGTGTTACCATCAGGAACTTTGATTTTTCTCACTGACTTGTTTAGTCTGCTGAGATCCAATATGGGTCTCCAGTCCCCTGTCTTTTTTTGGAACTAAAAAGAACCTTGAGTAAATTCCGGATCCTAGCTGGTCTGCAGGGACTTCTTGGATGACTCCTTTTTCTAGCAACTTTTGTATTTCTAGTGTTGCTTGATCCCTTTGACCAGGTGGAATGTTTGGGATAGACTTTGGTGGTGGAGGAGTACATTGGAAGGGAATGTTGTATCCTCTGCATATAATGGACTGTACCCATTTGTCTTGAGTCAAATTCAGTCAGGCTTCCAGGTACAGTGATATCCTCCCCCCGACTGCCTCCAGAGGTGGACAGATGGGACTCCTTTCAGGAGCGCTGGAAGGGCCTACCAGAGAAAGTATCTCTGTCGCTCTGGTTTTGTGGACCCCATCTGCCACGTGGACGACATCTTCCATTGTTTCCCCATCTGCACCTGGGGGAAGGATCACCACGAGTGTTAGATAAGGCTCCTTTAGGCTTACAGAACCACATTTTTCTGTCTTACCATCTTGTTGGCTCCCAGTGAGAATTTCTTTTACTTTAGGCCCAAACAATGACAAGTCATCAAAGGGAGTGTCAATAAAGGAAGAACAGAAGGATTCCACAAACTCACAAAGGCACATCCAGGAATGTCTATGAAGAGCTATTCCTGTACCTACTGCCCTGCTCGCTCCATTGGCTGCATAAGATATGATCCGCATGGAGGAGTTAGATACGGAGGTTAAGGTTTCAAGCTGGGAGTTAACCTTATCAGATAAGTCCTGGGTTGTAGCATCTTGCAGGGTATCTCCTAGCTCTTTTAGGAGATCCCTTTGAAGTCGCATGAAATGCGACAAATAATTCAGCGACCGTAAAATAAAGGCCGCTGAGGAGAACATACGCTTCCCATATCTATCCATCATACTAGAATCCTTGTTCAGTGGATGAACAGATACAGAAGTTTCAGCTAACTCCTTTTTTTTTTCTGGCTGCTGCCACCACCATTGCATTTACAGGAACCCCTTTAGTTAAGTACAGCCTATCTTCCGAGGCTGTAATGAACTTATTAGGCCTCCGTGGAACAGGATCCACTGAGTCCAGAGAGTCCCACACCTTCTGGCTCACCAAACCCAGGAGAGGGTCGAAAGGTGGAGACACCCAAGAGGTGAAGGGGAGAGAGCCAAATGCCTCCAGGTATACCGAGTCATCTTCAGAAGGGGAAAGGGACTTCCAGCCACCCCTCTGTTTAAGGATCTCCAGGCTGTCTGAAAAAGAAACATCCTCAGAAGGGGATCTTGGGGACCCTTCTGAATTCTCTAAGTCTGTATCAGAAGTGACAGACTCAGGGGAGTCTATGTGTTTCCTCTTACACTGTTTCTTCCAAGGGACTTCCTTGGGGGGATGTTCCAGAGAGGTATCGGAAGAGGAGGATCCACCCATTGTGGATACAGCACAATGACTTCCAAACTCTCTGGTTCCAAACTCGTCCGAGTTGGAGGAGGAATAGGCATAGTAGAAGGTGCCGTTGTTTGCTCCAAGGTCCGATGGGCTGGGCTCAAAAGAATTTCATCTAGGGTCCGGGTCCAAAGCAACCTCTTCACTACCCACTCCACTTCCTCATCCGATAACTTGGAGGATCTAGAGGAATGACTGGAAGACTTGTGACTACCTGCCACTGACTGTACAGGCTCCAAGAACGGTGACCGGTTCCTCTTTCAGGTCTGCAACAGCTCCAATGAGACAGATGGAGCTGAGGGAGAACCATGTTTTTCTTCTCCGATAACTCTCGGAGCCGAGAAGGCATCATACCTGGTGCTGCTTGTCGGCTCAGACACTGCAGCCAATAAAGCAGACTTTGGAGTCTTGTCTGATTTTTTTTAGTCTGATTTCCTTCATCCACTTTTAATAAGCCCCTCAATATAAGCTTATTCCTCCTCTCCTGCAAGACCCTGGCACTAAAACTATGACAAATGGAGCAGGAGTTTTGAAGATGGAGTGGACCCAGACAGTACACACAACTAGTGTGTCCGTCAGTAATGGACATCTTCTGAGTGCAGGAATCACACTTTTTGAATCCCGACTTATGTTCCTTAGCTGGTTCCTTAGACATACTAACTATAAGGAAAAAAATTCTCAATAAAAGTTAGAACAACAACTATAACTGTTATAAAGAGAAAGCAGCAAAGAAACAAGTATCTAAAATTAAAGAGAAGAAAAGAGGGGAGGAGAAGTCTCTCCCTAGGATTCATGAAGCTTGCACCAGGTGCAGGCATAGCATAGGCATTCTAATGCCAAATATGGCAGCAGAGCGATTCAGGTATGAGCTGTTTCCACATGCACTACCAGCGTATGCCAGAGCTGCACAGCTCCTGGTGCATGTATGCTAATTACCCCATGCGCAGCAGTGTAGCATGCAAATGAAGGTATATAGCGATTCATGAAGTGGTGCAGGTGTAGCGTAAGCATACAGAAATGTAAACCAAAAAAAGGGTTTACGTTTTTTCAAACATAAAATCGGAGCCATGAAAGCAGACCAAACTTATGTATGATTGTTTGTGTCTTTCGGTTTTTCCCAGTTATGGGTCGCCACAGTGGAACTCCGGTCCGCTAATGATTGGCAGTTGATTTTTACGTACTGGCTTGCCAGGCCTGATGCACAACCTTCAACGAAGGTATGCCCATTCACGCATGTCTCCACGCAGAAGACGGTCTAGCTGAGAATCGAACCGGACAGCGTCTTACTGTGAGGCGACAATGCTACCGCAGCACCACCACCGCAGGTCTAATGTTAATATATGTCAATGGCTAAATATATAGCCAATGGCATAAAAAAACATGCACAGCACATAAAAAATAACATTTACTGTCATGGCCACACTAATGCAAAGTAAACCCACAGTGCTTCGGTGCGCAAATGGGATCACAAGGAAAATATATTTAGATGTCATAAAACTGCAATGTAACACAATTCATGAATTCCCCATAATAGTCAATGGCATGCATGCTACACCACAACCATGGCGCAAGGGTTGCTAAGGGTCTTTGACAGTGTCTGCATGGTAACTAGGAATTAGTAGTCAATGCCATGCAAATGAGTCAAGTAATACTGAATCGCAAACTCCCCGCCGGCGTAAGGATGTACCACACGGCATAGTGGTACAACACCGAGGAGTGGCGTGGAGGTAAACATGACATCAAGAGAGGAGTGCACCACAGTAGCTGTAAGCACATTGGAGCATTGCTAATCCGGATTGCCTGTTGCTAAGCAAAGCTGCAGGATAGAGGCATGGAAGTAGCCATAGCTTTGCTTAGCTGAGAGCACAGAAGTTGACCGAAAGTGCATGTGAACGTGGATGAAAACGCGCTCGAAACCCGGTAAACAGCTACGCGCGGCTCGCAACACAGCTGAAATAGGAAGGTTATGTGAAGACGATAAGGAAATGCCGCAGCATGGTCATTGGAGTACAAATGAGTAATTAACACCTAGGAACTCATAGTGGGCCATTGACGACAGCTAACAAGGCTGCTAGCAGCAACCTGCAGAACAGGGAATGGGAGGTGCCGTACTGCAAAGAAAAGAGAACTGTCACAACAGAACAAAGCAAATCTGCAGTAGATCAGCTACAGAACACATTTCACAACACAATCCTGGGTTGGGAAAGTACAAAACAAGAAAGCAGGCAGCTGGATGCATGCCTGACAATGGGAGGGGAATCGGGTTGAAAAGTGAAGTAAAGGGCAAGAGATGAATCACGGCAGCCAAGTGTAATTCAACACCAAAGGCCTCACAATAGCAGTACCTGCTGTAAATGCCATATGTAGGATATCCTGCAGCTGGAATTGCAGATACACACCCAATGACATCAGCAGCTTCCAAAGCACAATAGTATAAAGTGTGAAAGTACATCACACACACTTGTGTATGACCAAACACTCTGCACCATCGGTGTAAATAGATGGGGAACTTTTAAAATGTACATGTTAGGGGTTGCCATAGCTTTGATTCATCAGCATGTGTTGGAGACTGAAGGTGGTGTGGAGGATGATGCTGATAACCACTTCAGGCACCAGAGGAGGAGAAGTGTTCAGACCAAGGGTAACCTACCAGGGGCTAAATGATCTGGAGTTAGTAGAGCGTTACAGGGTGGACAGGGACACCATACAGCAAAGTGTTGAGCTGTGCCGGCCACGCCTCAGAGCCAGAAATAACAGAGGGGAACCCATCCCAGTGGACACGAAGGTATGTGTAAGCTTGAGAATACTAGCCACAGGTACCTTTCAAAGGCCAACTGGGGATATCATGGTGATCTCACAAGCATCAGCATCCAGGATACTCCACCAGTTCCTGGATGCCATGTTACCATATGCCAATGAGCACATATACCTCCCCCAAACGCAGGAGGAGTTGGCCAGCAATATCCGTCTCTTCCACCATGTGGCAGACTACCTGGAGGTACTGGGTGCAATAGACTGCACTCACATACACATCAAGTCACCACCCGGTGAGCAGGGTAGGCGCTACATAAACCGCAAGGGATACCCCTCCATCGACTGCCATGTCATGTGTAATGCCCAGGGCATTATCATGGATGTGTGTGCTGGCAGCCCTGGAAGCTACCATGACTCCCACATCTGGCATGCCTCACAGCTGTATCAGGTATTTACCAGGGGGGACATCCCATATGGCCACCTGGTGGGGGATGCTGGCTATGCACTCGAACCGTGGATGATGACTCCTATCAGAAATGCAAACACACCCATGCAAGAATGCCATAATGAGGCACACGCACAAACCAAAATCATCTTAGAGCATGTGTTTGGGATGCTGGAATCACGGTTCCATTGCTTGGACATATCTGGTGGAGTCTTGCAGTACTCTCCAGGCATGTGCCCACATCTTCATAGTATGTGCCATGCTACACAATATGATCCTGCAGAAACAGCTGCAGCAGGGACAGAATGGGGATAGACCTCACAGCCCACCAACATTGCCAAGGGCACAACAGGCACAGAGGGACTCAGACCCCGAACACCCTGTGCCAACCCTAGTAGGCAGATGGAGGTGTGCCCTGTATGCTCATGGATTGGCAAAGAGGGAATGTATAGCACACACACTGATAGTGTAGGCCCCTATGGACTGACACCCTTCTCCACCTGCAGACACAGTAAACATGGATGGCACACACACATGACCACCTGTAAATTGTCATGTATAGGTGGTCTACTGAGTGCATCCTACATAGGCAGCCCTCAACAATTGTACATACAACTGCCATTGGCACAAGGTAAGTCAACACCTGAACAGTAAAGTAAGCTATCATTATGTGTCGATACTGTATGTATAGGGTCATATGTACATATGTAGGTACATGCCTAACTGTCCGAGGCCATTCATAAGCCTAGACAAAATGTGTCTGCTGTCACCACCCCATTGATTAAATATCTGTCCCTCTGTGGAGCAGAGACAATTGCAGGATCCCTGGGGTGTACCCACTGTTCCCCATCCAGTCTGCAAGGTGTCCTTGGAGTGTTATTGAGGGGCTCCATATAATGTAATCAGGGATGTATTTCCAAAGCATGGGGAGTACCTGTGACAGGAATCTGTCACTCCAGCATCTTCCAGTTATGGTTGTGGCAAGGTTTAGCCCATGACAGTGTGTGGCTCACTGTGACATGGATTCCCATAGGTGCAGCATATCCATTAAGCCTGACTTGGACATGGCTTTGTTGGGCAGCAAAGTTCATCTCTGAGTAAATGGGATGCCATTGAGTAATGCAAGAGGTCATGCAGTCTGGCAGCATAGGACACATGTCTGAGGTCAGTAATGTACTCAGCGAGGTATGTTCGTGGACCCTCTAACTGTTGGATGTGTCATTTGAGGTACATCTCAAATGGGTTATCATACTCGATGATGGGATTGATGAGTGATGAGTAAAGGGGCACAATAACCTCAGTATGTCTAGATGCAAACCCTTAAGTAATCAGATGGCCGACATAGACGGATGGCCTAATTACTGTGGAGATATGATTGTCAAAGGGGAGCTCACTATCTAATGTAGTCCCCACATACCCATTACCCCCATCTGTATTAAAGTGGCTGACACTCATATGTTACCATGTAGGTTATTAGTTTTCCCAACATGGAATGACCATGCAGTTCGTGGCCTTCAGCTGGAGGACATGACTGTGACATCCTGTGCTGGTCTATGTGAGGCCCCTTGAAGGATGTCTGTGACAGCTGGACTGTCAGTTATGGCCCCCAGTTTGCAGTAATCACCAAACACAGTCTGCTGTAGTCCACCTGTGTTTACCTGTACCTCTGAGAAGTATATGACAAACAGTAGGGGTCCCAGGACTGAGTCTTGTGGGACACCAGTTGTGACTGGTTAAGAGTTGTACCTGGAGTTTGCTAGGCTTACCATGTGGGTTCTGTGTGTAAGCCTGTTGGCAACCCAACATGTGATGTATGGGTGTATGTACTGGCTGGTGAGTTTATAAACAATACCTGAGTGGGGAATGGTGCCATAATCCTTAGGGAGGTCCAGGTAGTATGTGTGAACTACCACACCCCACACCTAAAGCCTAGGTGACTGTAAGACATCAAACAGGTTCAGTAGGCATGATCTGCACTCATCAAGCAGACCTGGGTTGTGTAGAGTGTCTGGAGGTACCCAATGTCTCTGTTAATGAGTTCCATGATGATGCACTCCATAGCCTTGCAGACCAGGCTAGTCAGGCTTATAGGGCAATAGTTCTCGGGGTCCGTTGTGGTGCCACCTTTGTGAAGTGGGATCACTGTTGCTGTGTGCCACTCTGTGGGTATGTAGCCTGTAGAGAGTCTGTGTCTGAACAGTGTGTTCAGGTGAGGGGTTAGTTCATTTGGAGTTCATGTAAGACACAGCCTGGGACACTGTCCAGTCCCATTGAGGCTGCATGTGTGGCTCTGGATAGGGCTGTTTCATCCTGTGTGTTGGTGGTTGCCGGAGCCATACATTCATCTGGTATGGTTAAGGGCTGTGTAGAGGTTGAGAGGAGTGTGAAGTTTGCACTGAACATGTCTGCCAAAATGCTGGCAATATCAGTCGGGTCAGTGTATTTTGTGCCAGTCTGCACCAACTCTGAGCAGATCTGAGAGTTCCCACTTAGGTTCTTGACATAACTAAAAGATGCTTTGTGACTGTCTGTAGGGTCCTTGGGAAATTGTCTTTTGAAGCTAGCCTTGGATGATTTCATGAGGGATCGTAGTTTCTTGATGATTCTGATCAGGGATGTCTGTCCTTCCAGGAATTACGCTCTTATCTGTACTTGTTACCTCCTACTATTGTAGAGCCTACGTATGGCAGGGGTCCACCAGACCGGTTCCCTGTTCTAGGAGGAGTGAGTCTAGGTTAGACTTGGGATAGCATGATCCATGTATTCCTGCAGATGATTATAGAGTGCCTTTGTATAGGTTCAGCATCTTGGACAGCATTGTCCAGTGGCATGGAGGCTGTGAACTGTTCCACCTCGGGCATAAGCAACGTGAAGTCTGCTTTGGATATGATTTCCACAGTGGTTTCCTTGTTTAGGGTTGTGGGCGGAATGTGAATATCCAGAGTGATTAGTCTATGGTCTGATCTAACCAGCGAAGGGTTGACATCGGGTGTGGAACACTGGTCACCCATGTTGCTGATGACCAGGTCCAATATGTTTTTTCCTCTGGTGGGAGTGTAGAGCAGTTGTTCCAGGGCATTTGAGTGGAGAAATCCTTGGAAGCGCTGGGCAAGGGAGTTATTACCTGAGTAGTTCTCCCAGTTAATGTTCGGGTAGTTGACATCACCCAGTAGTGGGATGTCTGGTAGGACCCGCATATTTCCCAGTGTCCCCGGAAATGCGGAATGTGGGTCCTGGGCATGGTGGGTGATCTGTAGCAAGCTACAATTCGGATTGCTGTGTTGCCCATTGTCAGTTGCACTTGGATAATCTCTGATGCATCGTGCTGCACCACTAAACTGGAGGTGTGAGTATCCTTGATGAATATGGATACACCCCTGCCTTTTGTGTTCCGGTCTGGGTTCTGTGGCCTAAAGGTGTGGTATGAGTTATAGCCTGGTGGTGCTGTGGTGCTCTCTGGAGCCTTAAACAGGGTGTCTGTTACTGCACAGATATCGATGTTCTCCATACTGAGGAGTGCCTCGAGTGTGTGCAATGTGTGGTTTAAACATCCGGCGTTGAGTAGAAATACCCTCAGTCACTGGTTACATGTGCTATGTATGGTGGTGGGTCTGTCTTATGAGCCTTGTCTAAAAGTCCACCTTGCCTAATATCCACCTCTCTACTATTGTTTGCAATCAATGACAGCTGTGCATGTGTACATGTTCCGCAAATGTGTACTGACCCTTGTTACAGGGCTGTGCCAAATGGCTATGTGCAAACCTACATAGAGTGGATATTGACAGTAGAGACACACTGGTTGAATGTGTAGGTTTGTGTAGCCTAACCTCTCATTGCCAGACTAACAGCTGCTTGGAAATATGTTGACAGTACTGGTAATGTAACAGGGTGCATATCATCTTTAACTCCAGTGTGACATCTGCAGTAGGCGTGTAAGATGTAGGTAACCGCTGCCCATGTGTAATAGCCTCTTCATAGGTGATGGCGTACACTATCTGATTATATCCTTATCATGTCGATAGGGGCAGCAGAGTCTATTGATATTTGACTCTGTGTGGGGAGTGGGTGTCTGTGCCCAACAGAGCACATGGTTCTGCTGGGTATGTGAGGTTATACCCAGGCAAGGATACAGCCCTGTTCACACTTGCATCATCTGTAATCAACTATCAGGATGTGATGTGGCCCTCAGAGGGGATTGCTGCTAAACGTAGCTACCATGTTCCTGTAATAGCTAGTGCTGACATGTCCATACCTCATATATTTACATGTGAGCATCACTGTCTAAAACAACTTCATAAGCATTAAGTATACTAAATACAGTACATGGTACTTGTAGTACTGAATGCTCATACAGGCATGTCCACTACTCAGCTGCTGGTATTTACTAATGTCTGCTTTGTGTATGTGGCCATCCTGGGGGAATGCATTCTCTATGTCATGTACACTGCCAAATCCGCCTAATACCACCCTCACACATTGTCTGGGATGAAGCTACAGTTGTGATCCTGGATGCAGTCCATACTACACCCATGACTGGACTAGACAGTCAAGTGGTGTAGGTTAACACATGCATCTCATCACCACAGCCAACATCACCACAGCCAACACATACCCTTACCAGAACACGGTAAGGACACACACACATTCCACCAGATATCACACATATCCACAGAGGCCTCTAAGTATCTGGCCAAGCAAGAAGCCTCCCAAGTTGGAATAGACAAACAACAGAATACAAAGACTGTGCGACATAGTTTGCATAATTGTGTCACACCTCAAAACATGTGGCTGGTAACATGGCCAACAGTACTCATTTGTGAACGCAAACCCTAGCACTATGTTACACTTCAAGCTCTATGAGGGCAAACATACTGTCAACTGCCTGTCTGCCATGACCAGCCACATACCCATACACTCCGACTACCTTTAGAACTATACACATGTCTCTGGCATATGCTATGTTGTTGTTGTGCAGGACCTGTGATGCAGTAGCCTGGACTGCATGGAAACACATGTAGGAACTGTCAGGTCATGTAGCCCATGCGAGTATGTCCCAAGGCCTGGGTAGCATCCTGTCAGTGGCCAGAATGATGCAGAAGTACAGGGACAAGGATTGTATTCCACAATCATGACATGTACTGGTGTAATACACAGTGTATCCAGCATCTCTCTGCCTGGGATAACATGGTTGATAGACCATGATGCTTTGCTAGTCAAGGTTTGCACCTGTCACCCCTGAGAATCTGGATACCGGCAACGGCCCATGCATCCCCTATATTGCCCTCATCATGCCAGGTTCAAGTGAAAGTCCACTGGTGCAACAGGGACAGCCAAGACATAAGCTGTGGGTCTTGCTACCCAATGATACTAATCAGGTACTCAATATGGACTCACTTACGGCAATCCGAAACATGGAGAACATAACTGTGCAGTGAGTGAGATATGGTTCAATGCTTTGGAGAGCACCCCTGCATGATCATATTATAACACATACCTCACCTCTTGACCAACATCCTTTATTGGAACACATGGGCCACAGGTGTGTCCAACCTCTTGAGGGATATGTACACCCCCATGCAAGTTGCACTTGCACAACGTAAGATGCATTATGCTGAGCAACTACCTTTGTGCCAAAGTGTAATCCAAATTGCACCTTGTGACAGATCATCCACCATGCCTCAGAAATCACAACTGTCAGTGTGCTGTAATGGGGAATACCAGTTGTGAGACAGGTCACCATAATCATGGCCACTCAACTATCCCATTATGAACCGGGAAAACTCATCATGTACCAGCACATGTGCTCAATGCATGTTGGATGTCACCAACATCAATGACCTGGATCACCATAGTCACACCAACAGGGCTAACAGTATGCCACACATGGTTAGTCTTCAAAGCCAATGTTATGCTCCTTAAGAGTGAAGTGGTGACTGTCATGGCACCCATGCAGATGTACAATGCATGTGCAACAGCTGGGTCCTACACAAATGCACTTTAGGCACTCACATATGTGCAGTGATCGTGCCATTGAAACAGAAACAGGATTCAAACAAACACGACCATGAAGGAAACCAGTGGTACCCTGCCTTAAACTGTACCACAGAAGGTAGTAACTGTTGCAAGGGTCAACACACATGAGTGGAAGTTGATCCATGGTCAGCCTCAGTAAGATGCAAATACACCATATAATGCCACGCAACGCTACTGTGAAACTACTCATCCACATATTATGAGGCCAAACACAGAGGATTCCATAGCTGTGTCATGAAACATAATGGCAACAACAAGACCTGCTGTGCTTCACAGCACTGTGGCATATGAGGTACTGCACCTACGGTAATAGCACCTGTTAAGCCAGATAGGGTATTGGATAGCATAAACACACTGTCTCCCCCCCAACAGGTACACATTCATATATCCATGTACACTACAGAGCCCCTGTAATAACAACTATACAGGTACAAGCTGCACTCTCTAATGCCATACATACAGGCTGCATGGGACCTCTCCACATTCCAGGTTATATCCTACACAAATGACAAAACAATCTGCACCCCACATAAACATCCCTCACAATCATAGCTGCATGTCAGGCTGTGTACACACTCAAAGGTGCACAGCAACAGTCATCTGTTAATACTGTCAATATCCGAGGGACCCTGGTATGTGTGCAGCTGACCTGGTTTCAAGACGTGGTATCATTGCATTGCATAACACATAAATGTAACTGTGTTGGTGCATGGGTACTCTGCACAGTTGGTGTAGGGCTAGGTATGGTCCACCAGTCAAAGTTTACGTGGTGTTGTTCCATTACATGTCATACCACATGTATGGATGTGATTTGGTGGTCTGAGGACATGGTGGTGTCTGGGGATTACATCCTAGAATGCAGCGTTTGACATTGTGACCTGCACCTGGCACATCTGTAATGATATATGTTGGAGTACTGGTCTGTACATGTGAGTAGCCAATATGAATGTGGGGACACCACCACCTGGAGTGGTCCGTACCAGTGTTATGGCCCACATGTCTGGTTCTGAGTTATATGGTGGTAATGCTATTGTGTACAACAGAGCTGTCAGCCAGGTGTTCCTCACTGCACAGATGTCAGTATTCCCCACTGTAGGTTCAACAGTGAGCAGCTGTGATTACGACTGCAACACATCTAGCACAGTCGTCCATTCCACAGAAGGGCCTACACCTGTACGGGATGGACTCCTACGGTAAACACACAGGTTCACAGCTACATACAACGTAACTGTCAGCATCCCTGTTGATGTCCGCAATCCTAGAAGGTCATGATGACTGCCTCGGAATGTGTAATCTCTGTGGTGCAACTCTTAACTGTGTAGTACTGTAATAGTGATCTGTAGATTGGCAGGTGTTCTGATCCCATCACTGGTGTGTGTGTGTGTGTGTGTGTGTGTGTGTGTGTGTGTGTGTGTGTGTGTGTGTGTGTGTGTGTGTGTGTGTGTCCATCCATCTGTAACTGTATACTGCTATAGTGTGAAAAAGTAGTTAGGTTGGTATTCTAATCCCAGACATGCCACCTGTGTGTGCGCGTCTGCCAGTGGACAGAACATTGCTTTTTAGAGTATTCACACTCTGTACAATTCCTATACTCAGCTTTGGCAAGGCTGATGATGCACCCACCTAGGAATACTCCCCTGGGAGTGCTGTGACCCAGTTATCTCGGTAGCGAGTTCTGTAACTGTGTACGGCTATAGTGTGATAAAGTAGTTAGGTCGGTGTTCTAATCCCAGATATGCCAACTATGTGTGTGTGTGTGTCCGTCTGCCGGTGGACAGGAAAATGCATTTTAGAGTACTCACACTCCGTACGATTCCTATACTCAGCTTTGGCAAGGCTGATGATGCACCCACCTAGGAATATTCCTCTGGGATTGCTGTGACCCAGTAATCTCAATAGCATGTTCTGTAGCTGCATACTGCTATAGTGTAATATAGTAGTTAGGTCAGTGTTCTAATCCCAAATATGCCAACTGTGTGTGTCTGTCAGCTGTTGGACAGAATAATGCTTTTTAAAGTACTCACACTCTGTACGATTCCTATAGCAAGGCTGATTATATCACCCACCTAGGAATACTCCCCTGGGATTGTTGTGACCCAGTAATCTCGACAGCGTGTTCTGTAACTGCGTACTGCTAGAGTGCGATACCGTAGTTAGGTCGGTGTTCTAATCCCAGACATGCTAACTGTGTGTGTGTCTCCGTCTGCTGGTGGGCAGTGCAATGCTTTTTAGAGTACTCACATTCTGTACGATTCCTATACTCAGTTTTGGCAAGGCTGATGATGCACCCACCTAGGAATACTCTTCTGGGATTGCTGTGACCCCGTAATCTCGGTAGTGTGTTCTGTAACTGTGTACTGCTATAGTGTGATAAAGTAGTTAGGTCGGTGTTCTATTCCAGGGCATAGTAGGTGTGTGTGTTTGCCAGTCATATCCTATGCATTGGTGGCTGTGAGTGGCTAGCCACTGGATGTGTTGAGGTGTGTGTTTTGTTGTTTCCCTATATAGTGCCCATAAATGTCACAATAAGCCAAGAGACTGGGTTGGCAAGACATACCCATATATTTGGCAATATGCCTGGTGAGTAAAGTCAGCAACCTTAATATTACCCTGAATACAGTCTGAACCCGTGTGTCGCACTGAAACACACTTGCCTTGGGATTAACACCAGTACATAATACAGGAGATGCTGGTGGTTTCCTTTTCATTCTTGTCTAATGCTTTGGTGTCACGAGGTTTGTTCTTGAGATATATATTCTATATCTATGTATGTGTATAAATATAAATATATATATATATATATATATATATATATATATATATATATATATATATATATATATATATATATATATATATATATATATATATATATATATATATATATATATATATGTATATATATATATATATATATATATATATATATATATATATATATATATATATATATGTATATATATATATATATATATATATATATATATATATATATATATATATATACACATTAACACACACATCTACATGATGGAATGCATGTCCTATACTGTTGAATGCCTGTGCTGGATGATATATACATGATAACCTCCAATGTATGCATGTCTGCCATGGCTTAGTGGTAAAGCACATCATCTGTGGTGTGTAGGGTCCTGGTTTTGAGCCTTGCAGAGGCTGGTTGTTTTGTTGCTGGGCAGAACAAGGGCCATTGAATACAGTGCGAGCAAGGTGCTTTTAAGCAGTTGTGTGCAGGTCTGCATGACAGTAAGCAGTAGTTAGTTTTGGGGAGACTCACTATGGGTCATGTAACTATGCATTAGAAGGCAATACTATACAAATGAGGTAAAGGATGGTGAATCCCGGTTATCCCCAGGGTGTGACGCAGGTCCCAAGAGTGTATGTGTATAGATAGCCGGGTGCAGGACTTGGATATAGGTGACATCATGGGGGGGGGTGTCAGGTATACTGTACGTGGATTGGAGCTCTGTGGCTCGGGATTGCTCCTAGCTTAGCACGGCTAAGCTACGGGTGTGTCTATACCTGCCTAGTGCAATTGGGAGGGACAACAGCAGTAGGAGAGTAATCAAGGTGAACTAGCTGAGCTGACAGGTGATATGTATCAGAAACAGCCGATTACAGGGGCAGCAGACCAGCCCAGCCCAGAACACTACTATAAACTAAGCAAACACCTTCCCCTCTGGTTTTTCCACACTCTACACCACCAGTGTATACATGCGGGGAAATTTTAACAAACAAACCTACGAAATGAGAAGGGCTGCAGCACGCAACATAGACCAACATGTGCAAGAGGCTGAGGGTGGTGAAGATGTGAATGCTGCCGACCAACCCTAAGTGAGGAGACATAGAAGAATGTACAGACCCAGGGTAACCTACCAGGGGCTACATGAGCTGGAGATAGTGGAGTGCTATAGGGTGAACAAAGACCCCCTACAACAGATTGTTGAGCTGTGCCGGCCACACCTGACACATCGAACAGGCCGAGGGGAACCCATCCCAGTGGATACCAAGGTATGTGTAGGCCTAGGTATACTAGCCACAGGTACCTCCCAAAGCACAGCTGGGAATATCATGGGTATCTCACAGGCATCAGCATCCAGGGTATTCCACCAGTTCCTGGATGCCATGTCAGCACATGCCAGTGAGCACGTACATTTCCTCAACACACGTGAGGTGTTGACCAGCAATATGCGTCTCTTCCACCAAATGGCAGACTACCCTGGGGTAGTGGGTTCTATAGCCTGCACACATGTATGCATCAAAGCACAACCCGGTGAGCAGGGTAGGGCCTACATCAAGTGCAGGGGCATCCCGTCCATCAAGTGCCGGGTCGTATGCGATGCCCAGGGCATTATAATGAATGTGTGTGCTGGCTGCCCTGGAAGCTATGATGATTCAGAAATATGGCATCTGGTGCAGCTGTACCACAGCTTTGCCAATATGGACATCCCCTACGGTCACCTAGTGGGATGCTGGGTACCCACTGGAGCCATGGCTGATGGCACCCATCAGAAATGCACACACACCTGAACAACAATGCCATAATGAGGCACACGCACAGGCCAGACATATAATAGAGCATGTGTTTGGGATGCTCAGGTCATGGTTCCAATGTCTGGACACATCCGTTGGAGCCTTGTGGTATTCACCAGCTACATGCACCCAAAATGTTATGGTATGTGCTATGCTACACAATATGATCCTGCAGAAACAGCTGCAGCAGGAACAGCATGGGGCAGGGCCACACAGCCCCCCACCAATGCCTGTACAGGCACAGAGTGACTCGGAGGAGGAACAACCTGAGCCTGACCCTTTAGGCAGAAGGAGGCGTGCCCAGTATGACCTGGACTTGGTAAAGAGGCAATGCATAGCATATGCACTGACACAGTAGGGACCCAGGGAATGTCACCCTCTCTGACTGGCACAGACAGTAAAAGGGATGCTAAACAAGACACTACCTGTGCTCAGCCATGTATATGGAGTGTACTATGTGCATCCGACATAGGTAGCCCTCCAGCACCATCCTCAAGTCTGGCACACCCTCAAGGTAAGTAAATCAACCTACCAATTGCCAAATGTAGTCGAATGTGTTAGTACCTGTAGCTATGGTATGGATGTGAGCATGCAAGGGAATTGGGTGGCCGAATGTTAAGGTAGCAGACAGTAAACACCCATGTGGCACCATGACATCTGTAACACATACTGGAGTCACCACAGTAGCCAGTACTACACAGGGTGACAAAACCCACTGTGGGTAATGGGCTGGGCATCATGTGTGTCCATATAGCCCACACGTGTCTCAACCAGCTGGACAGGTGTAGACCGACACAAACAAATGCTGTACTATGGCCACTGAATGTGCCCTATGGGTAAACCCTCCTACAGACCCACACAGACAGACTACAGCAAGTCAGGCAGTTGGATGTAGGTTGTAAAGGCTAGGAAGTCAAACAATAATATGTTGGTAATTAAAGCTAAGGTCTGTATTACACTGGTATGCCTCTAGCCAGCACAATAGGTAGGTCTACACTGAAATGGAGTGCCTGACATACCTGTACAGTACTAGCAAATGTGTACAGGCACCAGGTGTGCCCCCCCCATCCAAAGTACACATATAGCAGCAGTCAGGTGTGCCCCCCAGCTCCTGTGTAGGAATGTAGATACAGTCAGGTGTCCCCCCCCCGCTATGCAGAAATATAGCAACAGTCAATGCCACATGACCGATGGATACTCTGCAGACACAGCATGCCACCTGTCAGTGTACAACGCAAAGGTCAGCACCACAGTACAGACTACCTGGACATGTAACACATGCGATACAGCTGGCCATACTGGGCATGCTCACAGACTTGAAGGTATGAAGGCAATGTCAGTCGACAATGTACTGAATGGTCATACTGGGCATGCTCACACACTTAAACACATGAAGGCCATGTCTGCAAACACCAGTGGTCCGGACATATCTGCCAGTACATTCCTATACTGTTGAATGACTGTGCTGTATGATATGTTTGTGGTACTGTCCGTTGTCTGTATATCTGCCATGGCGTATTGGTAATTCACGTTAGCTGTGTGTGCAGGGTCCTGGTTCCAACCCTTGCAAAGGATATTTATTTGGTTGCAGGGCAGAACAAGCCCATTGGATACAGAGGGAGTAAGGCACATTAAAGCAGTTGGGAACGGGTGTGCATGGGTTTGCGCGGTGTTAAGCACTGCTGACCTCTGGTTACAGCTTCTTACACTCGGTTAGCCACTACATTGCTTTACCAGTGCAATACCCGCATACTGGTAGCCAAACACG